>NC_137103.1:5887625-6050125 GCF_949357685.1 Gobio gobio
ATAAGCTAAGAAGCCTTAGCAGAGGATGGTTTCGATCCATCGACCTCTGGGTTATGGGCCCAGCACGCTTCCGCTGCGCCACTCTGCTTGCTGTAGAAAAGCTCCCATTCACAGGGGTTTTCAAAACGACTTGCGTTTAGGCACACATGAAGTAACACATGAAGTGCCTCTGCCAGAAAAGTCATAAATGAGATCAGGTGAAAGCAACAAAAGGTTTTTAGCTTTGAGCAGAGGCAGCTTTTCTTCAGGTAGGAACAGAGCATTATATGAGTAAAAAAAAAGTCTTAGCAGAGGATGGTTTCGATCCATCGACCTCTGGGTTATGGGCCCAGCACGCTTCCGCTGCGCCACTCTGCTGAAAACCTCCCTAGGTGGGACTCGAACCCACAAACCTTGACTTAGGAGGACAGGGACTTATCCACCAGGACACTGGGCCTGTTGAAAACCAGTCCTTGTGTGCCCCCCTTACTTCTGCTTCAGTGACCACAATAGGCTTGGTATTTAATCAAGGTCAGCACACAAAGTAATCCGGATGATCAATTAATTTGACAGGCCACCGGGCCACTCTGCTTGCCATAAAATAGCTCCAATTCACAGGTGTTTTCAATCGGACTTGCGTTTAGGCACACATGAAGTGGTCCTCAGTCACAGATGATATCTGGTGAAAATGATTATGGTTTCAGCATAGAACTGCATTAGCTCTTCTTCAAATAGGAACAGGACATGTATATAAGTAAAGCGGTCTTAGCAGAGGATGGTTTCGATCCATCGACCTCTGGGTTATGGGCCCAGCACGCTTCCGCTGCGCCACTCTGCTGTAAACCACCCCAGATGGGACTCGAACCCACAATCCCTGGCTTAGGAGGCCAGTGCCTTATCCATTAGGCCACTGGGGCTGCGAAAATCTAGCCCTCATGTGCCCCCATTAATTCTGCTTCAGTGACAACAAAAGACTTGGCATTTAAACATGGCCAGCACACAAAGTGATCCACTGAACGGCTACTTCGACAGGCCACTGGGGCATGACTCGTTTGCCCAACTAATTCTCCATCTCATTCAGGTGGCTCAGTCAATGAGGCATTTGAAACAGGGCCTACACACAAAGTTTTCTGAACGAATGACTATTACACCCGCTTTCCAGAACATTGTGCAGCATTGTTATAGTTCCAGGACAAAGAGGCTCCAGGCTTTCACAAGCGGGATGTGGAAGTTGCTCTTAATTTGGGATAAAGCATGTAAATAAGCTAAGAAGCCTTAGCAGAGGATGGTTTCGATCCATCGACCTCTGGGTTATGGGCCCAGCACGCTTCCGCTGCGCCACTCTGCTTGCTGTAGAAAAGCTCCCATTCACAGGGGTTTTCAAAACGACTTGCGTTTAGGCACACATGAAGTAACACAAGAAGTGCCTCTGCCAGAAAAGTCATAAATGAGATCAGGTGAAAGCAACAAAGGGTTTTTAGCTTTGAGCAGAGGCAGCTTTTCTTCAGGTAGGAACAGAGCATTATATGAGTAAAAAAAAAGTCTTAGCAGAGGATGGTTTCGATCCATCGACCTCTGGGTTATGGGCCCAGCACGCTTCCGCTGCACCACTCTGCTGAAAACCTCCCTAGGTGGGACTCGAACCCACAAACCCTGACTTAGGAGGACAGGGACTTATCCACCAGGACACTGGGCCTGTTGAAGACCAGTCCTTGTGTGCCCCCCTTACTTCTGCTTCAGTGACCACAATAGGCTTGGTATTTAATCAAGGTCAGCCCACAAAGTAATCCGGATGATCAATTAATTTGACAGGCCACCGGGCCACTCTGCTTGCCATAAAATAGCTCCAATTCACAGGTGTTTTCAATAGGACTTGCATTTAGGCACACATGAAGTGGTCCTCAGTCACAGATGATATCAAGTGAAAAAAAATCATGGTTTCAGCATAGAACTGCATTAGCTCTTCTTCAAATAGGAACAGGACATGTATATAAGTAAAGCGGTCTTAGCAGAGGATGGTTTCGATCCATCGACCTCTGGGTTACGGGCCCAGCACGCTTCCGCTGCGCAACTCTGCTGTAAACCACCCCAGATGGGACTCGAACCCACAATCCCTGGCTTAGGAGGCCAGTGCCTTATCCATTAGGCCAGTGGGGCTCTGAAAATCTAGCCCTCATGTGCCCCCATTAATTCTGCTTCAGTGACAACAAAAGACTTGGCATTTAAACATGGCCAGCACACAAAGTGATCCACTGAACGGCTACTTCGACAGGCCACTGGGGCATGACTCGTTTGCCCAACTAATTCTCCATCTCATTCAGGTGGCTCAGTCAATGAGGCATTTAAACAGGGCCTACACACAAAGTTTTCTGAACGAATGACTATTACACCCGCTTTCCAGAACATTGTGCAGCATTGTTATAGTTCCAGGACAAAGAGGCTCCAGGTTTTCACAAGCGGGATGTGGCAGTTGCTCTTAATTTGGGATAAAGCATGTAAATAAGCTAAGAAGCCTTAGCAGAGGATGGTTTCGATCCATCGACCTCTGGGTTATGGGCCCAGCACGCTTCCGCTGCGCCACTCTGCTTGCTGTAGAAAAGCTCCCATTCACAGGGGTTTTCAAAACGACTTGCGTTTAGGCACACATGAAGTAACACATGAAGTGCCTCTGCCAGAAAAGTCATAAATGAGATCAGGTGAAAGCAACAAAGGGTTTTTAGCTTTGAGCAGAGGCAGCTTTTCTTCAGGTAGGAACAGAGCATTATATGAGTAAAAAAAAAGTCTTAGCAGAGGATGGTTTCGATCCATCGACCTCTGGGTTATGGGCCCAGCACGCTTCCGCTGCGCCACTCTGCTGAAAACCTCCCTAGGTGGGACTCGAACCCACAAACCCTGACTTAGGAGGACAGGGACTTATCCACCAGTACACTGGGCCTGTTGAAAACCAGTCCTTGTGTGCCCCCCTTACTTCTGCTTCAGTGACCACAATAGGCTTGGTATTTAATCAAGGTCAGCACACAAAGTAATCCGGATGATCAATTAATTTGACAGGCCACCGGGCCACTCTGCTTGCCATAAAATAGCTCCAATTCACAGGTGTTTTCAATCGGACTTGCGTTTAGGCACACATGAAGTGGTCCTCAGTCACAGATGATATCTGGTGAAAATGATTATGGTTTCAGCATAGAACTGCATTAGCTCTTCTTCAAATAGGAACAGGACATGTATATAAGTAAAGCGGTCTTAGCAGAGGATGGTTTCGATCCATCGACCTCTGGGTTATGGGCCCAGCACGCTTCCGCTGCGCCACTCTGCTGTAAACCACCCCAGATGGGACTCGAACCCACAATCCCTGGCTTAGGAGGCCAGTGCCTTATCCATTAGGCCACTGGGGCTGCGAAAATCTAGCCCTCATGTGCCCCCATTAATTCTGCTTCAGTGACAACAAAAGACTTGGCATTTAAACATGGCCAGCACACAAAGTGATCCACTGAACGGCTACTTCGACAGGCCACTGGGGCATGACTCGTTTGCCCAACTAATTCTCCATCTCATTCAGGTGGCTCAGTCAATGAGGCATTTGAAACAGGGCCTACACACAAAGTTTTCTGAACGAATGACTATTACACCCGCTTTCCAGAACATTGTGCAGCATTGTTATAGTTCCAGGACAAAGAGGCTCCAGGCTTTCACAAGCGGGATGTGGAAGTTGCTCTTAATTTGGGATAAAGCATGTAAATAAGCTAAGAAGCCTTAGCAGAGGATGGTTTCGATCCATCGACCTCTGGGTTATGGGCCCAGCACGCTTCCGCTGCGCCACTCTGCTTGCTGTAGAAAAGCTCCCATTCACAGGGGTTTTCAAAACGACTTGCGTTTAGGCACACATGAAGTAACACAAGAAGTGCCTCTGCCAGAAAAGTCATAAATGAGATGAGGTGAAAGCAACAAAGGGTTTTTAGCTTTGAGCAGAGGCAGCTTTTCTTCAGGTAGGAACAGAGCATTATATGAGTAAAAAAAAAGTCTTAGCAGAGGATGGTTTCGATCCATCGACCTCTGGGTTATGGGCCCAGCACGCTTCCGCTGCACCACTCTGCTGAAAACCTCCCTAGGTGGGACTCGAACCCACAAACCCTGACTTAGGAGGACAGGGACTTATCCACCAGGACACTGGGCCTGTTGAAGACCAGTCCTTGTGTGCCCCCCTTACTTCTGCTTCAGTGACCACAATAGGCTTGGTATTTAATCAAGGTCAGCCCACAAAGTAATCCGGATGATCAATTAATTTGACAGGCCACCGGGCCACTCTGCTTGCCATAAAATAGCTCCAATTCACAGGTGTTTTCAATAGGACTTGCATTTAGGCACACATGAAGTGGTCCTCAGTCACAGATGATATCAAGTGAAAAAAAATCATGGTTTCAGCATAGAACTGCATTAGCTCTTCTTCAAATAGGAACAGGACATGTATATAAGTAAAGCGGTCTTAGCAGAGGATGGTTTCGATCCATCGACCTCTGGGTTATGGGCCCAGCACGCTTCCGCTGCGCAACTCTGCTGTAAACCACCCCAGATGGGACTCGAACCCACAATCCCTGGCTTAGGAGGCCAGTGCCTTATCCATTAGGCCACTGGGGCTCTGAAAATCTAGCCCTCATGTGCCCCCATTAATTCTGCTTCAGTGACAACAAAAGACTTGGCATTTAAACATGGCCAGCACACAAAGTGATCCACTGAACGGCTACTTCGACAGGCCACTGGGGCATGACTCGTTTGCCCAACTAATTCTCCATCTCATTCAGGTGGCTCAGTCAATGAGGCATTTAAACAGGGCCTACACACAAAGTTTTCTGAACGAATGACTATTACACCCGCTTTCCAGAACATTGTGCAGCATTGTTATAGTTCCAGGACAAAGAGGCTCCAGGTTTTCACAAGCGGGATGTGGCAGTTGCTCTTAATTTGGGATAAAGCATGTAAATAAGCTAAGAAGCCTTAGCAGAGGATGGTTTCGATCCATCGACCTCTGGGTTATGGGCCCAGCACGCTTCCGCTGCGCCACTCTGCTTGCTGTAGAAAAGCTCCCATTCACAGGGGTTTTCAAAACGACTTGCGTTTAGGCACACATGAAGTAACACATGAAGTGCCTCTGCCAGAAAAGTCATAAATGAGATCAGGTGAAAGCAACAAAGGGTTTTTAGCTTTGAGCAGAGGCAGCTTTTCTTCAGGTAGGAACAGAGCATTATATGAGTAAAAAAAAAGTTTTAGCAGAGGATGGTTTCGATCCATCGACCTCTGGGTTATGGGCCCAGCACGCTTCCGCTGCGCCACTCTGCTGAAAACCTCCCTAGGTGGGACTCGAACCCACAAACCCTGACTTAGGAGGACAGGGACTTATCCACTAGGACACTGGGCCTGTTGAAAACCAGTCCTTGTGTGCCCCCCTTACTTCTGCTTCAGTGACCACAATAGGCTTGGTATTTAATCAAGGTCAGCACACAAAGTAATCCGGATGATCAATTAATTTGACAGTCCACCGGGCCCACTCTGCTTGCCATAAAATAGCTCCAATTCACAGGTGTTTTCAATAGGACTTGCGTTTAGGCACACATGAAGTGGTCCTCAGTCACAGATGATATCTGGTGAAAATGATTATGGTTTCAGCATATAACTGCATTAGCTCTTCTTCAAATAGGAAAAGGACATGTATATAAGTAAAGCGGTCTTAGCAGAGGATGGTTTCGATCCATCGACCTCTGGGTTATGGGCCCAGCACGCTTCCGCTGCGCCACTCTGCTGTAAACCACCCCAGATGGGACTCGAACCCACAATCCCTGGCTTAGGAGGCCAGTGCCTTATCCATTTGGCCACTGGGGCTGTGAAAATCTAGCCCTCATGTGCCCCCATTAATTCTGCTTCAGTGACAACAAAAGACTTGGCATTTAAACATGGCCAGCACACAAAGTGATCCACTGAACGGCTACTTCGACAGGCCACTGGGGCATGACTCGTTTGCCCAACTAATTCTCCATCTCATTCAGGTGGCTCAGTCAATGAGGCATTTAAACAGGGCCTACACACAAAGTTTTCTGAACGAATGACTATTACACCCGCTTTCCAGAACATTGTGCAGCATTGTTATAGTTCCAGGACAAAGAGGCTCCAGGCTTTCACAAGCGGGATGTGGAAGTTGCTCTTAATTTGGGATAAAGCATGTAAATAAGCTAAGAAGCCTTAGCAGAGGATGGTTTCGATCCATCGACCTCTGGGTTTTGGGCCCAGCACACTTCCGCTGCGCCACTCTGCTTGCTGTAGAAAAGCTCCCATTCACAGGGGTTTTCAAAACGACTTGCGTTTAGGCACACATGAAGTAACACATGAAGTGCCTCTGCCAGAAAAGTCATAAATGAGATCAGGTGAAAGCAACAAAGGGTTTTTAGCTTTGAGCAGAGGCAGCTTTTCTTCAGGTAGGAACAGAGCATTATATGAGTAAAAAAAAAGTCTTAGCAGAGGATGGTTTCGATCCATCGACCTCTGGGTTATGGGCCCAGCACGCTTCCGCTGCGCCACTCTGCTGAAAACCTCCCTAGGTGGGACTCGAACCCACAAACCCTGACTTAGGAGGACAGGGACTTATCCACCAGGACACTGGGCCTGTTGAAAACCAGTCCTTGTGTGCCCCCCTTACTTCTGCTTCAGTGACCACAATAGGCTTGGTATTTAATCAAGGTCAGCACACAAAGTAATCCGGATGATCAATTAATTTGACAGGCAACCGGGCCACTCTGCTTGCCATAAAATAGCTCCAATTCACAGGTGTTTTCAATCGGACTTGCGTTTAGGCACACATGAAGTGGTCCTCAGTCACAGATGATATCTGGTGAAAATGATTATGGTTTCAGCATAGAACTGCATTAGCTCTTCTTCAAATAGGAACAGGACATGTATATAAGTAAAGCGGTCTTAGCAGAGGATGGTTTCGATCCATCGACCTCTGGGTTATGGGCCCAGCACGCTTCCGCTGCGCCACTCTGCTGTAAACCACCCCAGATGGGACTCGAACCCACAATCCCTGGCTTAGGAGGCCAGTGCCTTATCCATTAGGCCACTGGGGCTGCAAAAATCTAGCCCTCATGTGCCCCCATTAATTCTGCTTCAGTGACAACAAAAGACTTGGCATTTAAACATGGCCAGCACACAAAGTGATCCACTGAACGGCTACTTCGACAGGCCACTGGGGCATGACTCGTTTGCCCAACTAATTCTCCATCTCATTCAGGTGGCTCAGTCAATGAGGCATTTAAACAGGGCCTACACACAAAGTTTTCTGAACGAATGACTATTACACCCGCTTTCCAGAACATTGTGCAGCATTGTTATAGTTCCAGGACAAAGAGGCTCCAGGTTTTCACAAGCGGGATGTGGAAGTTGCTCTTAATTTGGGATAAAGCATGTAAATAAGCTAAGAAGCCTTAGCAGAGGATGGTTTCGATCCATCGACCTCTGGGTTATGGGCCCAGCACGCTTCCGCTGCGCCACTCTGCTGGCTGTAGAAAAACTCCCATTCACAGGGGTTTTCAAAACGACTTGCGTTTAGGCACACATGAAGTAACACATGAAGTGCCTCTGCCAGAAAAGTCATAAATGAGATCAGGTGATAGCAACAAAGGGTTTTTAGCTTTGAGCAGAGGCAGCTTTTCTTCAGGTAGGAACAGAGCATTATATGAGTAAAAAAAAAGTCTTAGCAGAGGATGGTTTCGATCCATCGACCTCTGGGTTATGGGCCCAGCACGCTTCCGCTGCGCCACTCTGCTGAAAATCTCCCTAGGTGGGACTCGAACCCACAAACCCTGACTTAGGAGGACAGGGACTTATCCACTAGGACACTGGGCCTGTTGAAGACCAGTCCTTGTGTGCCCCCCTTACTTCTGCTTCAGTGACCACAATAGGCTTGGTATTTAATCAAGGTCAGCACACAAAGTAATCCGGATGATCAATTAATTTGACAGTCCACCGGGCCCACTCTGCTTGCCATAAAATAGCTCCAATTCACAGGTGTTTTCAATAGGACTTGCGTTTAGGCACACATGAAGTGGTCCTCAGTCACAGATGATATCTGGTGAAAATGATTATGGTTTCAGCATATAACTGCATTAGCTCTTCTTCAAATAGGAAAAGGACATGTATATAAGTAAAGCAGTCTTAGCAGAGGATGGTTTCGATCCATCGACCTCTGGGTTATGGGCCCAGCACGCTTCCGCTGCGCCACTCTGCTGTAAACCACCCCAGATGGGACTCGAACCCACAATCCCTGGCTTAGGAGGCCAGTGCCTTATCCATTTGGCCACTGGGGCTGTGAAAATCTAGCCCTCATGTGCCCCCATTAATTCTGCTTCAGTGACAACAAAAGACTTGGCATTTAAACATGGCCAGCACACAAAGTGATCCACTGAACGGCTACTTCGACAGGCCACTGGGGCATGACTCGTTTGCCCAACTAATTCTCCATCTCATTCAGGTGGCTCAGTCAATGAGGCATTTAAACAGGGCCTACACACAAAGTTTTCTGAACGAATGACTATTACACCCGCTTTCCAGAACATTGTGCAGCATTGTTATAGTTCCAGGACAAAGAGGCTCCAGGCTTTCACAAGCGGGATGTGGAAGTTGCTCTTAATTTGGGATAAAGCATGTAAATAAGCTAAGAAGCCTTAGCAGAGGATGGTTTCGATCCATCGACCTCTGGGTTTTGGGCCCAGCACACTTCCGCTGCGCCACTCTGCTTGCTGTAGAAAAGCTCCCATTCACAGGGGTTTTCAAAACGACTTGCGTTTAGGCACACATGAAGTAACACATGAAGTGCCTCTGCCAGAAAAGTCATAAATGAGATCAGGTGAAAGCAACAAAGGGTTTTTAGCTTTGAGCAGAGGCAGCTTTTCTTCAGGTAGGAACAGAGCATTATATGAGTAAAAAAAAAGTCTTAGCAGAGGATGGTTTCGATCCATCGACCTCTGGGTTATGGGCCCAGCACGCTTCCGCTGCGCCACTCTGCTGAAAACCTCCCTAGGTGGGACTCGAACCCACAAACCCTGACTTAGGAGGACAGGGACTTATCCACCAGGACACTGGGCCTGTTGAAAACCAGTCCTTGTGTGCCCCCCTTACTTCTGCTTCAGTGACCACAATAGGCTTGGTATTTAATCAAGGTCAGCACACAAAGTAATCCGGATGATCAATTAATTTGACAGGCAACCGGGCCACTCTGCTTGCCATAAAATAGCTCCAATTCACAGGTGTTTTCAATCGGACTTGCGTTTAGGCACACATGAAGTGGTCCTCAGTCACAGATGATATCTGGTGAAAATGATTATGGTTTCAGCATAGAACTGCATTAGCTCTTCTTCAAATAGGAACAGGACATGTATATAAGTAAAGCGGTCTTAGCAGAGGATGGTTTCGATCCATCGACCTCTGGGTTATGGGCCCAGCACGCTTCCGCTGCGCCACTCTGCTGTAAACCACCCCAGATGGGACTCGAACCCACAATCCCTGGCTTAGGAGGCCAGTGCCTTATCCATTAGGCCACTGGGGCTGCGAAAATCTAGCCCTCATGTGCCCCCATTAATTCTGCTTCAGTGACAACAAAAGACTTGGCATTTAAACATGGCCAGCACACAAAGTGATCCACTGAACGGCTACTTCGACAGGCCACTGGGGCATGACTCGTTTGCCCAACTAATTCTCCATCTCATTCAGGTGGCTCAGTCAATGAGGCATTTAAACAGGGCCTACACACAAAGTTTTCTGAACGAATGACTATTACACCCGCTTTCCAGAACATTGTGCAGCATTGTTATAGTTCCAGGACAAAGAGGCTCCAGGCTTTCACAAGCGGGATGTGGAAGTTGCTCTTAATTTGGGATAAAGCATGTAAATAAGCTAAGAAGCCTTAGCAGAGGATGGTTTCGATCCATCGACCTCTGGGTTATGGGCCCAGCACGCTTCCGCTGCGCCACTCTGCTTGCTGTAGAAAAGCTCCCATTCACAGGGGTTTTCAAAACGACTTGCGTTTAGGCACACATGAAGTAACACAAGAAGTGCCTCTGCCAGAAAAGTCATAAATGAGATCAGGTGAAAGCAACAAAGGGTTTTTAGCTTTGAGCAGAGGCAGCTTTTCTTCAGGTAGGAACAGAGCATTATATGAGTAAAAAAAAGTCTTAGCAGAGGATGGTTTCGATCCATCGACCTCTGGGTTATGGGCCCAGCACGCTTCCGCTGCACCACTCTGCTGAAAACCTCCCTAGGTGGGACTCGAACCCACAAACCCTGACTTAGGAGGACAGGGACTTATCCACCAGGACACTGGGCCTGTTGAAGACCAGTCCTTGTGTGCCCCCCTTACTTCTGCTTCAGTGACCACAATAGGCTTGGTATTTAATCAAGGTCAGCCCACAAAGTAATCCGGATGATCAATTAATTTGACAGGCCACCGGGCCACTCTGCTTGCCATAAAATAGCTCCAATTCACAGGTGTTTTCAATAGGACTTGCATTTAGGCACACATGAAGTGGTCCTCAGTCACAGATGATATCAAGTGAAAAAAAATCATGGTTTCAGCATAGAACTGCATTAGCTCTTCTTCAAATAGGAACAGGACATGTATATAAGTAAAGCGGTCTTAGCAGAGGATGGTTTCGATCCATCGACCTCTGGGTTACAGGCCCAGCACGCTTCCGCTGCGCAACTCTGCTGTAAACCACCCCAGATGGGACTCGAACCCACAATCCCTGGCTTAGGAGGCCAGTGCCTTATCCATTAGGCCAGTGGGGCTCTGAAAATCTAGCCCTCATGTGCCCCCATTAATTCTGCTTCAGTGACAACAAAAGACTTGGCATTTAAACATGGCCAGCACACAAAGTGATCCACTGAACGGCTACTTCGACAGGCCACTGGTGCATGACTCGTTTGCCCAACTAATTCTCCATCTCATTCAGGTGGCTCAGTCAATGAGGCATTTAAACAGGGCCTACACACAAATTTTTCTGAACGAATGACTATTACACCCGCTTTCCAGAACATTGTGCAGCATTGTTATAGTTCCAGGACAAAGAGGCTCCAGGTTTTCACAAGCGGGATGTGGCAGTTGCTCTTAATTTGGGATAAAGCATGTAAATAAGCTAAGAAGCCTTAGCAGAGGATGGTTTCGATCCATCGACCTCTGGGTTATGGGCCCAGCACGCTTCCGCTGCGCCACTCTGCTTGCTGTAGAAAAGCTCCCATTCACAGGGGTTTTCAAAACGACTTCCGTTTAGGCACACATGAAGTAACACATGAAGTGCCTCTGCCAGAAAAGTCATAAATGAGATCAGGTGAAAGCAACAAAGGGTTTTTAGCTTTGAGCAGAGGCAGCTTTTCTTCAGGTAGGAACAGAGCATTATATGAGTAAAAAAAAAGTTTTAGCAGAGGATGGTTTCGATCCATCGACCTCTGGGTTATGGGCCCAGCACGCTTCCGCTGCGCCACTCTGCTGAAAACCTCCCTAGGTGGGACTCGAACCCACAAACCCTGACTTAGGAGGACAGGGACTTATCCACTAGGACACTGGGCCTGTTGAAAACCAGTCCTTGTGTGCCCCCCTTACTTCTGCTTCAGTGACCACAATAGGCTTGGTATTTAATCAAGGTCAGCACACAAAGTAATCCGGATGATCAATTAATTTGACAGTCCACCGGGCCCACTCTGCTTGCCATAAAATAGCTCCAATTCACAGGTGTTTTCAATAGGACTTGCGTTTAGGCACACATGAAGTGGTCCTCAGTCACAGATGATATCTGGTGAAAATGATTATGGTTTCAGCATATAACTGCATTAGCTCTTCTTCAAATAGGAAAAGGACATGTATATAAGTAAAGCAGTCTTAGCAGAGGATGGTTTCGATCCATCGACCTCTGGGTTATGGGCCCAGCACGCTTCCGCTGCGCCACTCTGCTGTAAACCACCCCAGATGGGACTCGAACCCACAATCCCTGGCTTAGGAGGCCAGTGCCTTATCCATTTGGCCACTGGGGCTGTGAAAATCTAGCCCTCATGTGCCCCCATTAATTCTGCTTCAGTGACAACAAAAGACTTGGCATTTAAACATGGCCAGCACACAAAGTGATCCACTGAACGGCTACTTCGACAGGCCACTGGGGCATGACTCGTTTGCCCAACTAATTCTCCATCTCATTCAGGTGGCTCAGTCAATGAGGCATTTAAACAGGGCCTACACACAAAGTTTTCTGAACGAATGACTATTACACCCGCTTTCCAGAACATTGTGCAGCATTGTTATAGTTCCAGGACAAAGAGGCTCCAGGCTTTCACAAGCGGGATGTGGAAGTTGCTCTTAATTTGGGATAAAGCATGTAAATAAGCTAAGAAGCCTTAGCAGAGGATGGTTTCGATCCATCGACCTCTGGGTTTTGGGCCCAGCACACTTCCGCTGCGCCACTCTGCTTGCTGTAGAAAAGCTCCCATTCACAGGGGTTTTCAAAACGACTTGCGTTTAGGCACACATGAAGTAACACATGAAGTGCCTCTGCCAGAAAAGTCATAAATGAGATCAGGTGAAAGCAACAAAGGGTTTTTAGCTTTGAGCAGAGGCAGCTTTTCTTCAGGTAGGAACAGAGCATTATATGAGTAAAAAAAAAGTCTTAGCAGAGGATGGTTTCGATCCATCGACCTCTGGGTTATGGGCCCAGCACGCTTCCGCTGCGCCACTCTGCTGAAAACCTCCCTAGGTGGGACTCGAACCCACAAACCCTGACTTAGGAGGACAGGGACTTATCCACCAGGACACTGGGCCTGTTGAAAACCAGTCCTTGTGTGCCCCCCTTACTTCTGCTTCAGTGACCACAATAGGCTTGGTATTTAATCAAGGTCAGCACACAAAGTAATCCGGATGATCAATTAATTTGACAGGCAACCGGGCCACTCTGCTTGCCATAAAATAGCTCCAATTCACAGGTGTTTTCAATCGGACTTGCGTTTAGGCACACATGAAGTGGTCCTCAGTCACAGATGATATCTGGTGAAAATGATTATGGTTTCAGCATAGAACTGCATTAGCTCTTCTTCAAATAGGAACAGGACATGTATATAAGTAAAGCGGTCTTAGCAGAGGATGGTTTCGATCCATCGACCTCTGGGTTATGGGCCCAGCACGCTTCCGCTGCGCCACTCTGCTGTAAACCACCCCAGATGGGACTCGAACCCACAATCCCTGGCTTAGGAGGCCAGTGCCTTATCCATTAGGCCACTGGGGCTGCGAAAATCTAGCCCTCATGTGCCCCCATTAATTCTGCTTCAGTGACAACAAAAGACTTGGCATTTAAACATGGCCAGCACACAAAGTGATCCACTGAACGGCTACTTCGACAGGCCACTGGGGCATGACTCGTTTGCCCAACTAATTCTCCATCTCATTCAGGTGGCTCAGTCAATGAGGCATTTAAACAGGGCCTACACACAAAGTTTTCTGAACGAATGACTATTACACCCGCTTTCCAGAACATTGTGCAGCATTGTTATAGTTCCAGGACAAAGAGGCTTCAGGCTTTCACAAGCGGGATGTGGAAGTTGCTCTTAATTTGGGATAAAGCATGTAAATAAGCTAAGAAGCCTTAGCAGAGGATGGTTTCGATCCATCGACCTCTGGGTTATGGGCCCAGCACGCTTCCGCTGCGCCACTCTGCTTGCTGTAGAAAAGCTCCCATTCACAGGGGTTTTCAAAACGACTTGCGTTTAGGCACACATGAAGTAACACATGAAGTGCCTCTGCCAGAAAAGTCATAAATGAGATCAGGTGAAAGCAACAAAAGGTTTTTAGCTTTGAGCAGAGGCAGCTTTTCTTCAGGTAGGAACAGAGCATTATATGAGTAAAAAAAAAGTCTTAGCAGAGGATGGTTTCGATCCATCGACCTCTGGGTTATGGGCCCAGCACGCTTCCGCTGCGCCACTCTGCTGAAAACCTCCCTAGGTGGGACTCGAACCCACAAACCTTGACTTAGGAGGACAGGGACTTATCCACCAGGACACTGGGCCTGTTGAAAACCAGTCCTTGTGTGCCCCCCTTACTTCTGCTTCAGTGACCACAATAGGCTTGGTATTTAATCAAGGTCAGCACACAAAGTAATCCGGATGATCAATTAATTTGACAGGCCACCGGGCCACTCTGCTTGCCATAAAATAGCTCCAATTCACAGGTGTTTTCAATCGGACTTGCGTTTAGGCACACATGAAGTGGTCCTCAGTCACAGATGATATCTGGTGAAAATGATTATGGTTTCAGCATAGAACTGCATTAGCTCTTCTTCAAATAGGAACAGGACATGTATATAAGTAAAGCGGTCTTAGCAGAGGATGGTTTCGATCCATCGACCTCTGGGTTATGGGCCCAGCACGCTTCCGCTGCGCCACTCTGCTGTAAACCACCCCAGATGGGACTCGAACCCACAATCCCTGGCTTAGGAGGCCAGTGCCTTATCCATTAGGCCACTGGGGCTGCGAAAATCTAGCCCTCATGTGCCCCCATTAATTCTGCTTCAGTGACAACAAAAGACTTGGCATTTAAACATGGCCAGCACACAAAGTGATCCACTGAACGGCTACTTCGACAGGCCACTGGGGCATGACTCGTTTGCCCAACTAATTCTCCATCTCATTCAGGTGGCTCAGTCAATGAGGCATTTGAAACAGGGCCTACACACAAAGTTTTCTGAACGAATGACTATTACACCCGCTTTCCAGAACATTGTGCAGCATTGTTATAGTTCCAGGACAAAGAGGCTCCAGGCTTTCACAAGCGGGATGTGGAAGTTGCTCTTAATTTGGGATAAAGCATGTAAATAAGCTAAGAAGCCTTAGCAGAGGATGGTTTCGATCCATCGACCTCTGGGTTATGGGCCCAGCACGCTTCCGCTGCGCCACTCTGCTTGCTGTAGAAAAGCTCCCATTCACAGGGGTTTTCAAAACGACTTGCGTTTAGGCACACATGAAGTAACACAAGAAGTGCCTCTGCCAGAAAAGTCATAAATGAGATCAGGTGAAAGCAACAAAGGGTTTTTAGCTTTGAGCAGAGGCAGCTTTTCTTCAGGTAGGAACAGAGCATTATATGAGTAAAAAAAAAGTCTTAGCAGAGGATGGTTTCGATCCATCGACCTCTGGGTTATGGGCCCAGCACGCTTCCGCTGCACCACTCTGCTGAAAACCTCCCTAGGTGGGACTCGAACCCACAAACCCTGACTTAGGAGGACAGGGACTTATCCACCAGGACACTGGGCCTGTTGAAGACCAGTCCTTGTGTGCCCCCCTTACTTCTGCTTCTGTGACCACAATAGGCTTGGTATTTAATCAAGGTCAGCCCACAAAGTAATCCGGATGATCAATTAATTTGACAGGCCACCGGGCCACTCTGCTTGCCATAAAATAGCTCCAATTCACAGGTGTTTTCAATAGGACTTGCATTTAGGCACACATGAAGTGGTCCTCAGTCACAGATGATATCAAGTGAAAAAAAATCATGGTTTCAGCATAGAACTGCATTAGCTCTTCTTCAAATAGGAACAGGACATGTATATAAGTAAAGCGGTCTTAGCAGAGGATGGTTTCGATCCATCGACCTCTGGGTTACGGGCCCAGCACGCTTCCGCTGCGCAACTCTGCTGTAAACCACCCCAGATGGGACTCGAACCCACAATCCCTGGCTTAGGAGGCCAGTGCCTTATCCATTAGGCCAGTGGGGCTCTGAAAATCTAGCCCTCATGTGCCCCCATTAATTCTGCTTCAGTGACAACAAAAGACTTGGCATTTAAACATGGCCAGCACACAAAGTGATCCACTGAACGGCTACTTCGACAGGCCACTGGGGCATGACTCGTTTGCCCAACTAATTCTCCATCTCATTCAGGTGGCTCAGTCAATGAGGCATTTAAACAGGGCCTACACACAAAGTTTTCTGAACGAATGACTATTACACCCGCTTTCCAGAACATTGTGCAGCATTGTTATAGTTCCAGGACAAAGAGGCTCCAGGTTTTCACAAGCGGGATGTGGCAGTTGCTCTTAATTTGGGATAAAGCATGTAAATAAGCTAAGAAGCCTTAGCAGAGGATGGTTTCGATCCATCGACCTCTGGGTTATGGGCCCAGCACGCTTCCGCTGCGCCACTCTGCTTGCTGTAGAAAAGCTCCCATTCACAGGGGTTTTCAAAACGACTTGCGTTTAGGCACACATGAAGTAACACATGAAGTGCCTCTGCCAGAAAAGTCATAAATGAGATCAGGTGAAAGCAACAAAGGGTTTTTAGCTTTGAGCAGAGGCAGCTTTTCTTCAGGTAGGAACAGAGCATTATATGAGTAAAAAAAAAGTCTTAGCAGAGGATGGTTTCGATCCATCGACCTCTGGGTTATGGGCCCAGCACGCTTCCGCTGCGCCACTCTGCTGAAAACCTCCCTAGGTGGGACTCGAACCCACAAACCCTGACTTAGGAGGACAGGGACTTATCCACCAGTACACTGGGCCTGTTGAAAACCAGTCCTTGTGTGCCCCCCTTACTTCTGCTTCAGTGACCACAATAGGCTTGGTATTTAATCAAGGTCAGCACACAAAGTAATCCGGATGATCAATTAATTTGACAGGCCACCGGGCCACTCTGCTTGCCATAAAATAGCTCCAATTCACAGGTGTTTTCAATCGGACTTGCGTTTAGGCACACATGAAGTGGTCCTCAGTCACAGATGATATCTGGTGAAAATGATTATGGTTTCAGCATAGAACTGCATTAGCTCTTCTTCAAATAGGAACAGGACATGTATATAAGTAAAGCGGTCTTAGCAGAGGATGGTTTCGATCCATCGACCTCTGGGTTATGGGCCCAGCACGCTTCCGCTGCGCCACTCTGCTGTAAACCACCCCAGATGGGACTCGAACCCACAATCCCTGGCTTAGGAGGCCAGTGCCTTATCCATTAGGCCACTGGGGCTGCGAAAATCTAGCCCTCATGTGCCCCCATTAATTCTGCTTCAGTGACAACAAAAGACTTGGCATTTAAACATGGCCAGCACACAAAGTGATCCACTGAACGGCTACTTCGACAGGCCACTGGGGCATGACTCGTTTGCCCAACTAATTCTCCATCTCATTCAGGTGGCTCAGTCAATGAGGCATTTGAAACAGGGCCTACACACAAAGTTTTCTGAACGAATGACTATTACACCCGCTTTCCAGAACATTGTGCAGCATTGTTATAGTTCCAGGACAAAGAGGCTCCAGGCTTTCACAAGCGGGATGTGGAAGTTGCTCTTAATTTGGGATAAAGCATGTAAATAAGCTAAGAAGCCTTAGCAGAGGATGGTTTCGATCCATCGACCTCTGGGTTATGGGCCCAGCACGCTTCCGCTGCGCCACTCTGCTTGCTGTAGAAAAGCTCCCATTCACAGGGGTTTTCAAAACGACTTGCGTTTAGGCACACATGAAGTAACACAAGAAGTGCCTCTGCCAGAAAAGTCATAAATGAGATGAGGTGAAAGCAACAAAGGGTTTTTAGCTTTGAGCAGAGGCAGCTTTTCTTCAGGTAGGAACAGAGCATTATATGAGTAAAAAAAAAGTCTTAGCAGAGGATGGTTTCGATCCATCGACCTCTGGGTTATGGGCCCAGCACGCTTCCGCTGCACCACTCTGCTGAAAACCTCCCTAGGTGGGACTCGAACCCACAAACCCTGACTTAGGAGGACAGGGACTTATCCACCAGGACACTGGGCCTGTTGAAGACCAGTCCTTGTGTGCCCCCCTTACTTCTGCTTCAGTGACCACAATAGGCTTGGTATTTAATCAAGGTCAGCCCACAAAGTAATCCGGATGATCAATTAATTTGACAGGCCACCGGGCCACTCTGCTTGCCATAAAATAGCTCCAATTCACAGGTGTTTTCAATAGGACTTGCATTTAGGCACACATGAAGTGGTCCTCAGTCACAGATGATATCAAGTGAAAAAAAATCATGGTTTCAGCATAGAACTGCATTAGCTCTTCTTCAAATAGGAACAGGACATGTATATAAGTAAAGCGGTCTTAGCAGAGGATGGTTTCGATCCATCGACCTCTGGGTTACGGGCCCAGCACGCTTCCGCTGCGCAACTCTGCTGTAAACCACCCCAGATGGGACTCGAACCCACAATCCCTGGCTTAGGAGGCCAGTGCCTTATCCATTAGGCCAGTGGGGCTCTGAAAATCTAGCCCTCATGTGCCCCCATTAATTCTGCTTCAGTGACAACAAAAGACTTGGCATTTAAACATGGCCAGCACACAAAGTGATCCACTGAACGGCTACTTCGACAGGCCACTGGGGCATGACTCGTTTGCCCAACTAATTCTCCATCTCATTCAGGTGGCTCAGTCAATGAGGCATTTAAACAGGGCCTACACACAAAGTTTTCTGAACGAATGACTATTACACCCGCTTTCCAGAACATTGTGCAGCATTGTTATAGTTCCAGGACAAAGAGGCTCCAGGTTTTCACAAGCGGGATGTGGCAGTTGCTCTTAATTTGGGATAAAGCATGTAAATAAGCTAAGAAGCCTTAGCAGAGGATGGTTTCGATCCATCGACCTCTGGGTTATGGGCCCAGCACGCTTCCGCTGCGCCACTCTGCTTGCTGTAGAAAAGCTCCCATTCACAGGGGTTTTCAAAACGACTTGCGTTTAGGCACACATGAAGTAACACATGAAGTGCCTCTGCCAGAAAAGTCATAAATGAGATCAGGTGAAAGCAACAAAGGGTTTTTAGCTTTGAGCAGAGGCAGCTTTTCTTCAGGTAGGAACAGAGCATTATATGAGTAAAAAAAAAGTTTTAGCAGAGGATGGTTTCGATCCATCGACCTCTGGGTTATGGGCCCAGCACGCTTCCGCTGCGCCACTCTGCTGAAAACCTCCCTAGGTGGGACTCGAACCCACAAACCCTGACTTAGGAGGACAGGGACTTATCCACTAGGACACTGGGCCTGTTGAAAACCAGTCCTTGTGTGCCCCCCTTACTTCTGCTTCAGTGACCACAATAGGCTTGGTATTTAATCAAGGTCAGCACACAAAGTAATCCGGATGATCAATTAATTTGACAGTCCACCGGGCCCACTCTGCTTGCCATAAAATAGCTCCAATTCACAGGTGTTTTCAATAGGACTTGCGTTTAGGCACACATGAAGTGGTCCTCAGTCACAGATGATATCTGGTGAAAATGATTATGGTTTCAGCATATAACTGCATTAGCTCTTCTTCAAATAGGAAAAGGACATGTATATAAGTAAAGCGGTCTTAGCAGAGGATGGTTTCGATCCATCGACCTCTGGGTTATGGGCCCAGCACGCTTCCGCTGCGCCACTCTGCTGTAAACCACCCCAGATGGGACTCGAACCCACAATCCCTGGCTTAGGAGGCCAGTGCCTTATCCATTTGGCCACTGGGGCTGTGAAAATCTAGCCCTCATGTGCCCCCATTAATTCTGCTTCAGTGACAACAAAAGACTTGGCATTTAAACATGGCCAGCACACAAAGTGATCCACTGAACGGCTACTTCGACAGGCCACTGGGGCATGACTCGTTTGCCCAACTAATTCTCCATCTCATTCAGGTGGCTCAGTCAATGAGGCATTTAAACAGGGCCTACACACAAAGTTTTCTGAACGAATGACTATTACACCCGCTTTCCAGAACATTGTGCAGCATTGTTATAGTTCCAGGACAAAGAGGCTCCAGGCTTTCACAAGCGGGATGTGGAAGTTGCTCTTAATTTGGGATAAAGCATGTAAATAAGCTAAGAAGCCTTAGCAGAGGATGGTTTCGATCCATCGACCTCTGGGTTTTGGGCCCAGCACACTTCCGCTGCGCCACTCTGCTTGCTGTAGAAAAGCTCCCATTCACAGGGGTTTTCAAAACGACTTGCGTTTAGGCACACATGAAGTAACACATGAAGTGCCTCTGCCAGAAAAGTCATAAATGAGATCAGGTGAAAGCAACAAAGGGTTTTTAGCTTTGAGCAGAGGCAGCTTTTCTTCAGGTAGGAACAGAGCATTATATGAGTAAAAAAAAAGTCTTAGCAGAGGATGGTTTCGATCCATCGACCTCTGGGTTATGGGCCCAGCACGCTTCCGCTGCGCCACTCTGCTGAAAACCTCCCTAGGTGGGACTCGAACCCACAAACCCTGACTTAGGAGGACAGGGACTTATCCACCAGGACACTGGGCCTGTTGAAAACCAGTCCTTGTGTGCCCCCCTTACTTCTGCTTCAGTGACCACAATAGGCTTGGTATTTAATCAAGGTCAGCACACAAAGTAATCCGGATGATCAATTAATTTGACAGGCAACCGGGCCACTCTGCTTGCCATAAAATAGCTCCAATTCACAGGTGTTTTCAATCGGACTTGCGTTTAGGCACACATGAAGTGGTCCTCAGTCACAGATGATATCTGGTGAAAATGATTATGGTTTCAGCATAGAACTGCATTAGCTCTTCTTCAAATAGGAACAGGACATGTATATAAGTAAAGCGGTCTTAGCAGAGGATGGTTTCGATCCATCGACCTCTGGGTTATGGGCCCAGCACGCTTCCGCTGCGCCACTCTGCTGTAAACCACCCCAGATGGGACTCGAACCCACAATCCCTGGCTTAGGAGGCCAGTGCCTTATCCATTAGGCCACTGGGGCTGCAAAAATCTAGCCCTCATGTGCCCCCATTAATTCTGCTTCAGTGACAACAAAAGACTTGGCATTTAAACATGGCCAGCACACAAAGTGATCCACTGAACGGCTACTTCGACAGGCCACTGGGGCATGACTCGTTTGCCCAACTAATTCTCCATCTCATTCAGGTGGCTCAGTCAATGAGGCATTTAAACAGGGCCTACACACAAAGTTTTCTGAACGAATGACTATTACACCCGCTTTCCAGAACATTGTGCAGCATTGTTA
Organism: Gobio gobio; assembly: GCF_949357685.1. Taxonomy (NCBI): domain Eukaryota; kingdom Metazoa; phylum Chordata; class Actinopteri; order Cypriniformes; family Gobionidae; genus Gobio; species Gobio gobio. The sequence continues at coordinate 5,908,606 of NC_137103.1, forward strand.
TAGTTCCAGGACAAAGAGGCTCCAGGTTTTCACAAGCGGGATGTGGAAGTTGCTCTTAATTTGGGATAAAGCATGTAAATAAGCTAAGAAGCCTTAGCAGAGGATGGTTTCGATCCATCGACCTCTGGGTTATGGGCCCAGCACGCTTCCGCTGCGCCACTCTGCTGGCTGTAGAAAAACTCCCATTCACAGGGGTTTTCAAAACGACTTGCGTTTAGGCACACATGAAGTAACACATGAAGTGCCTCTGCCAGAAAAGTCATAAATGAGATCAGGTGATAGCAACAAAGGGTTTTTAGCTTTGAGCAGAGGCAGCTTTTCTTCAGGTAGGAACAGAGCATTATATGAGTAAAAAAAAAGTCTTAGCAGAGGATGGTTTCGATCCATCGACCTCTGGGTTATGGGCCCAGCACGCTTCCGCTGCGCCACTCTGCTGAAAACCTCCCTAGGTGGGACTCGAACCCACAAACCCTGACTTAGGAGGACAGGGACTTATCCACTAGGACACTGGGCCTGTTGAAGACCAGTCCTTGTGTGCCCCCCTTACTTCTGCTTCAGTGACCACAATAGGCTTGGTATTTAATCAAGGTCAGCACACAAAGTAATCCGGATGATCAATTAATTTGACAGTCCACCGGGCCCACTCTGCTTGCCATAAAATAGCTCCAATTCACAGGTGTTTTCAATAGGACTTGCGTTTAGGCACACATGAAGTGGTCCTCAGTCACAGATGATATCTGGTGAAAATGATTATGGTTTCAGCATATAACTGCATTAGCTCTTCTTCAAATAGGAAAAGGACATGTATATAAGTAAAGCAGTCTTAGCAGAGGATGGTTTCGATCCATCGACCTCTGGGTTATGGGCCCAGCACGCTTCCGCTGCACCACTCTGCTGTAAACCACCCCAGATGGGACTCGAACCCACAATCCCTGGCTTAGGAGGCCAGTGCCTTATCCATTTGGCCACTGGGGCTGTGAAAATCTAGCCCTCATGTGCCCCCATTAATTCTGCTTCAGTGACAACAAAAGACTTGGCATTTAAACATGGCCAGCACACAAAGTGATCCACTGAACGGCTACTTCGACAGGCCACTGGGGCATGACTCGTTGGCCCAACTAATTCTCCATCTCATTCAGGTGGCTCAGTCAATGAGGCATTTAAACAGGGCCTACACACAAAGTTTTCTGAACGAATGACTATTACACCCGCTTTCCAGAACATTGTGCAGCATTGTTATAGTTCCAGGACAAAGAGGCTCCAGGCTTTCACAAGCGGGATGTGGAAGTTGCTCTTAATTTGGGATAAAGCATGTAAATAAGCTAAGAAGCCTTAGCAGAGGATGGTTTCGATCCATCGACCTCTGGGTTTTGGGCCCAGCACACTTCCGCTGCGCCACTCTGCTTGCTGTAGAAAAGCTCCCATTCACAGGGGTTTTCAAAACGACTTGCGTTTAGGCACACATGAAGTAACACATGAAGTGCCTCTGCCAGAAAAGTCATAAATGAGATCAGGTGAAAGCAACAAAGGGTTTTTAGCTTTGAGCAGAGGCAGCTTTTCTTCAGGTAGGAACAGAGCATTATATGAGTAAAAAAAAAGTCTTAGCAGAGGATGGTTTCGATCCATCGACCTCTGGGTTATGGGCCCAGCACGCTTCCGCTGCGCCACTCTGCTGAAAACCTCCCTAGGTGGGACTCGAACCCACAAACCCTGACTTAGGAGGACAGGGACTTATCCACCAGGACACTGGGCCTGTTGAAAACCAGTCCTTGTGTGCCCCCCTTACTTCTGCTTCAGTGACCACAATAGGCTTGGTATTTAATCAAGGTCAGCACACAAAGTAATCCGGATGATCAATTAATTTGACAGGCAACCGGGCCACTCTGCTTGCCATAAAATAGCTCCAATTCACAGGTGTTTTCAATCGGACTTGCGTTTAGGCACACATGAAGTGGTCCTCAGTCACAGATGATATCTGGTGAAAATGATTATGGTTTCAGCATAGAACTGCATTAGCTCTTCTTCAAATAGGAACAGGACATGTATATAAGTAAAGCGGTCTTAGCAGAGGATGGTTTCGATCCATCGACCTCTGGGTTATGGGCCCAGCACGCTTCCGCTGCGCCACTCTGCTGTAAACCACCCCAGATGGGACTCGAACCCACAATCCCTGGCTTAGGAGGCCAGTGCCTTATCCATTAGGCCACTGGGGCTGCGAAAATCTAGCCCTCATGTGCCCCCATTAATTCTGCTTCAGTGACAACAAAAGACTTGGCATTTAAACATGGCCAGCACACAAAGTGATCCACTGAACGGCTACTTCGACAGGCCACTGGGGCATGACTCGTTTGCCCAACTAATTCTCCATCTCATTCAGGTGGCTCAGTCAATGAGGCATTTAAACAGGGCCTACACACAAAGTTTTCTGAACGAATGACTATTACACCCGCTTTCCAGAACATTGTGCAGCATTGTTATAGTTCCAGGACAAAGAGGCTCCAGGCTTTCACAAGCGGGATGTGGAAGTTGCTCTTAATTTGGGATAAAGCATGTAAATAAGCTAAGAAGCCTTAGCAGAGGATGGTTTCGATCCATCGACCTCTGGGTTATGGGCCCAGCACGCTTCCGCTGCGCCACTCTGCTTGCTGTAGAAAAGCTCCCATTCACAGGGGTTTTCAAAACGACTTGCGTTTAGGCACACATGAAGTAACACAAGAAGTGCCTCTGCCAGAAAAGTCATAAATGAGATCAGGTGAAAGCAACAAAGGGTTTTTAGCTTTGAGCAGAGGCAGCTTTTCTTCAGGTAGGAACAGAGCATTATATGAGTAAAAAAAAAGTCTTAGCAGAGGATGGTTTCGATCCATCGACCTCTGGGTTATGGGCCCAGCACGCTTCCGCTGCACCACTCTGCTGAAAACCTCCCTAGGTGGGACTCGAACCCACAAACCCTGACTTAGGAGGACAGGGACTTATCCACCAGGACACTGGGCCTGTTGAAGACCAGTCCTTGTGTGCCCCCCTTACTTCTGCTTCAGTGACCACAATAGGCTTGGTATTTAATCAAGGTCAGCCCACAAAGTAATCCGGATGATCAATTAATTTGACAGGCCACCGGGCCACTCTGCTTGCCATAAAATAGCTCCAATTCACAGGTGTTTTCAATAGGACTTGCATTTAGGCACACATGAAGTGGTCCTCAGTCACAGATGATATCAAGTGAAAAAAAATCATGGTTTCAGCATAGAACTGCATTAGCTCTTCTTCAAATAGGAACAGGACATGTATATAAGTAAAGCGGTCTTAGCAGAGGATGGTTTCGATCCATCGACCTCTGGGTTACGGGCCCAGCACGCTTCCGCTGCGCAACTCTGCTGTAAACCACCCCAGATGGGACTCGAACCCACAATCCCTGGCTTAGGAGGCCAGTGCCTTATCCATTAGGCCAGTGGGGCTCTGAAAATCTAGCCCTCATGTGCCCCCATTAATTCTGCTTCAGTGACAACAAAAGACTTGGCATTTAAACATGGCCAGCACACAAAGTGATCCACTGAACGGCTACTTCGACAGGCCACTGGGGCATGACTCGTTTGCCCAACTAATTCTCCATCTCATTCAGGTGGCTCAGTCAATGAGGCATTTAAACAGGGCCTACACACAAAGTTTTCTGAACGAATGACTATTACACCCGCTTTCCAGAACATTGTGCAGCATTGTTATAGTTCCAGGACAAAGAGGCTCCAGGTTTTCACAAGCGGGATGTGGCAGTTGCTCTTAATTTGGGATAAAGCATGTAAATAAGCTAAGAAGCCTTAGCAGAGGATGGTTTCGATCCATCGACCTCTGGGTTATGGGCCCAGCACGCTTCCGCTGCGCCACTCTGCTTGCTGTAGAAAAGCTCCCATTCACAGGGGTTTTCAAAACGACTTCCGTTTAGGCACACATGAAGTAACACATGAAGTGCCTCTGCCAGAAAAGTCATAAATGAGATCAGGTGAAAGCAACAAAGGGTTTTTAGCTTTGAGCAGAGGCAGCTTTTCTTCAGGTAGGAACAGAGCATTATATGAGTAAAAAAAAAGTTTTAGCAGAGGATGGTTTCGATCCATCGACCTCTGGGTTATGGGCCCAGCACGCTTCCGCTGCGCCACTCTGCTGAAAACCTCCCTAGGTGGGACTCGAACCCACAAACCCTGACTTAGGAGGACAGGGACTTATCCACTAGGACACTGGGCCTGTTGAAAACCAGTCCTTGTGTGCCCCCCTTACTTCTGCTTCAGTGACCACAATAGGCTTGGTATTTAATCAAGGTCAGCACACAAAGTAATCCGGATGATCAATTAATTTGACAGTCCACCGGGCCCACTCTGCTTGCCATAAAATAGCTCCAATTCACAGGTGTTTTCAATAGGACTTGCGTTTAGGCACACATGAAGTGGTCCTCAGTCACAGATGATATCTGGTGAAAATGATTATGGTTTCAGCATATAACTGCATTAGCTCTTCTTCAAATAGGAAAAGGACATGTATATAAGTAAAGCAGTCTTAGCAGAGGATGGTTTCGATCCATCGACCTCTGGGTTATGGGCCCAGCACGCTTCCGCTGCGCCACTCTGCTGTAAACCACCCCAGATGGGACTCGAACCCACAATCCCTGGCTTAGGAGGCCAGTGCCTTATCCATTTGGCCACTGGGGCTGTGAAAATCTAGCCCTCATGTGCCCCCATTAATTCTGCTTCAGTGACAACAAAAGACTTGGCATTTAAACATGGCCAGCACACAAAGTGATCCACTGAACGGCTACTTCGACAGGCCACTGGGGCATGACTCGTTTGCCCAACTAATTCTCCATCTCATTCAGGTGGCTCAGTCAATGAGGCATTTAAACAGGGCCTACACACAAAGTTTTCTGAACGAATGACTATTACACCCGCTTTCCAGAACATTGTGCAGCATTGTTATAGTTCCAGGACAAAGAGGCTCCAGGTTTTCACAAGCGGGATGTGGAAGTTGCTCTTAATTTGGGATAAAGCATGTAAATAAGCTAAGAAGCCTTAGCAGAGGATGGTTTCGATCCATCGACCTCTGGGTTATGGGCCCAGCACGCTTCCGCTGCGCCACTCTGCTGGCTGTAGAAAAACTCCCATTCACAGGGGTTTTCAAAACGACTTGCGTTTAGGCACACATGAAGTAACACATGAAGTGCCTCTGCCAGAAAAGTCATAAATGAGATCAGGTGATAGCAACAAAGGGTTTTTAGCTTTGAGCAGAGGCAGCTTTTCTTCAGGTAGGAACAGAGCATTATATGAGTAAAAAAAAAGTCTTAGCAGAGGATGGTTTCGATCCATCGACCTCTGGGTTATGGGCCCAGCACGCTTCCGCTGCGCCACTCTGCTGAAAACCTCCCTAGGTGGGACTCGAACCCACAAACCCTGACTTAGGAGGACAGGGACTTATCCACTAGGACACTGGGCCTGTTGAAGACCAGTCCTTGTGTGCCCCCCTTACTTCTGCTTCAGTGACCACAATAGGCTTGGTATTTAATCAAGGTCAGCACACAAAGTAATCCGGATGATCAATTAATTTGACAGTCCACCGGGCCCACTCTGCTTGCCATAAAATAGCTCCAATTCACAGGTGTTTTCAATAGGACTTGCGTTTAGGCACACATGAAGTGGTCCTCAGTCACAGATGATATCTGGTGAAAATGATTATGGTTTCAGCATATAACTGCATTAGCTCTTCTTCAAATAGGAAAAGGACATGTATATAAGTAAAGCAGTCTTAGCAGAGGATGGTTTCGATCCATCGACCTCTGGGTTATGGGCCCAGCACGCTTCCGCTGCGCCACTCTGCTGTAAACCACCCCAGATGGGACTCGAACCCACAATCCCTGGCTTAGGAGGCCAGTGCCTTATCCATTTGGCCACTGGGGCTGTGAAAATCTAGCCCTCATGTGCCCCCATTAATTCTGCTTCAGTGACAACAAAAGACTTGGCATTTAAACATGGCCAGCACACAAAGTGATCCACTGAACGGCTACTTCGACAGGCCACTGGGGCATGACTCGTTTGCCCAACTAATTCTCCATCTCATTCAGGTGGCTCAGTCAATGAGGCATTTAAACAGGGCCTACACACAAAGTTTTCTGAACGAATGACTATTACACCCGCTTTCCAGAACATTGTGCAGCATTGTTATAGTTCCAGGACAAAGAGGCTCCAGGCTTTCACAAGCGGGATGTGGAAGTTGCTCTTAATTTGGGATAAAGCATGTAAATAAGCTAAGAAGCCTTAGCAGAGGATGGTTTCGATCCATCGACCTCTGGGTTTTGGGCCCAGCACACTTCCGCTGCGCCACTCTGCTTGCTGTAGAAAAGCTCCCATTCACAGGGGTTTTCAAAACGACTTGCGTTTAGGCACACATGAAGTAACACATGAAGTGCCTCTGCCAGAAAAGTCATAAATGAGATCAGGTGAAAGCAACAAAGGGTTTTTAGCTTTGAGCAGAGGCAGCTTTTCTTCAGGTAGGAACAGAGCATTATATGAGTAAAAAAAAAGTCTTAGCAGAGGATGGTTTCGATCCATCGACCTCTGGGTTATGGGCCCAGCACGCTTCCGCTGCGCCACTCTGCTGAAAACCTCCCTAGGTGGGACTCGAACCCACAAACCCTGACTTAGGAGGACAGGGACTTATCCACCAGGACACTGGGCCTGTTGAAAACCAGTCCTTGTGTGCCCCCCTTACTTCTGCTTCAGTGACCACAATAGGCTTGGTATTTAATCAAGGTCAGCACACAAAGTAATCCGGATGATCAATTAATTTGACAGGCAACCGGGCCACTCTGCTTGCCATAAAATAGCTCCAATTCACAGGTGTTTTCAATCGGACTTGCGTTTAGGCACACATGAAGTGGTCCTCAGTCACAGATGATATCTGGTGAAAATGATTATGGTTTCAGCATAGAACTGCATTAGCTCTTCTTCAAATAGGAACAGGACATGTATATAAGTAAAGCGGTCTTAGCAGAGGATGGTTTCGATCCATCGACCTCTGGGTTATGGGCCCAGCACGCTTCCGCTGCGCCACTCTGCTGTAAACCACCCCAGATGGGACTCGAACCCACAATCCCTGGCTTAGGAGGCCAGTGCCTTATCCATTAGGCCACTGGGGCTGCGAAAATCTAGCCCTCATGTGCCCCCATTAATTCTGCTTCAGTGACAACAAAAGACTTGGCATTTAAACATGGCCAGCACACAAAGTGATCCACTGAACGGCTACTTCGACAGGCCACTGGGGCATGACTCGTTTGCCCAACTAATTCTCCATCTCATTCAGGTGGCTCAGTCAATGAGGCATTTAAACAGGGCCTACACACAAAGTTTTCTGAACGAATGACTATTACACCCGCTTTCCAGAACATTGTGCAGCATTGTTATAGTTCCAGGACAAAGAGGCTCCCGGCTTTCACAAGCGGGATGTGGAAGTTGCTCTTAATTTGGGATAAAGCATGTAAATAAGCTAAGAAGCCTTAGCAGAGGATGGTTTCGATCCATCGACCTCTGGGTTATGGGCCCAGCACGCTTCCGCTGCGCCACTCTGCTTGCTGTAGAAAAGCTCCCATTCACAGGGGTTTTCAAAACGACTTGCGTTTAGGCACACATGAAGTAACACAAGAAGTGCCTCTGCCAGAAAAGTCATAAATGAGATCAGGTGAAAGCAACAAAGGGTTTTTAGCTTTGAGCAGAGGCAGCTTTTCTTCAGGTAGGAACAGAGCATTATATGAGTAAAAAAAAAGTCTTAGCAGAGGATGGTTTCCATCCATCGACCTCTGGGTTATGGGCCCAGCACGCTTCCGCTGCACCACTCTGCTGAAAACCTCCCTAGGTGGGACTCGAACCCACAAACCCTGACTTAGGAGGACAGGGACTTATCCACCAGGACACTGGGCCTGTTGAAGACCAGTCCTTGTGTGCCCCCCTTACTTCTGCTTCAGTGACCACAATAGGCTTGGTATTTAATCAAGGTCAGCCCACAAAGTAATCCGGATGATCAATTAATTTGACAGGCCACCGGGCCACTCTGCTTGCCATAAAATAGCTCCAATTCACAGGTGTTTTCAATAGGACTTGCATTTAGGCACACATGAAGTGGTCCTCAGTCACAGATGATATCAAGTGAAAAAAAATCATGGTTTCAGCATAGAACTGCATTAGCTCTTCTTCAAATAGGAACAGGACATGTATATAAGTAAAGCGGTCTTAGCAGAGGATGGTTTCGATCCATCGACCTCTGGGTTACGGGCCCAGCACGCTTCCGCTGCGCAACTCTGCTGTAAACCACCCCAGATGGGACTCGAACCCACAATCCCTGGCTTAGGAGGCCAGTGCCTTATCCATTAGGCCAGTGGGGCTCTGAAAATCTAGCCCTCATGTGCCCCCATTAATTCTGCTTCAGTGACAACAAAAGACTTGGCATTTAAACATGGCCAGCACACAAAGTGATCCACTGAACGGCTACTTCGACAGGCCACTGGGGCATGACTCGTTTGCCCAACTAATTCTCCATCTCATTCAGGTGGCTCAGTCAATGAGGCATTTAAACAGGGCCTACACACAAAGTTTTCTGAACGAATGACTATTACACCCGCTTTCCAGAACATTGTGCAGCATTGTTATAGTTCCAGGACAAAGAGGCTCCAGGTTTTCACAAGCGGGATGTGGCAGTTGCTCTTAATTTGGGATAAAGCATGTAAATAAGCTAAGAAGCCTTAGCAGAGGATGGTTTCGATCCATCGACCTCTGGGTTATGGGCCCAGCACGCTTCCGCTGCGCCACTCTGCTTGCTGTAGAAAAGCTCCCATTCACAGGGGTTTTCAAAACGACTTCCGTTTAGGCACACATGAAGTAACACATGAAGTGCCTCTGCCAGAAAAGTCATAAATGAGATCAGGTGAAAGCAACAAAGGGTTTTTAGCTTTGAGCAGAGGCAGCTTTTCTTCAGGTAGGAACAGAGCATTATATGAGTAAAAAAAAAGTTTTAGCAGAGGATGGTTTCGATCCATCGACCTCTGGGTTATGGGCCCAGCACGCTTCCGCTGCGCCACTCTGCTGAAAACCTCCCTAGGTGGGACTCGAACCCACAAACCCTGACTTAGGAGGACAGGGACTTATCCACTAGGACACTGGGCCTGTTGAAAACCAGTCCTTGTGTGCCCCCCTTACTTCTGCTTCAGTGACCACAATAGGCTTGGTATTTAATCAAGGTCAGCACACAAAGTAATCCGGATGATCAATTAATTTGACAGTCCACCGGGCCCACTCTGCTTGCCATAAAATAGCTCCAATTCACAGGTGTTTTCAATAGGACTTGCGTTTAGGCACACATGAAGTGGTCCTCAGTCACAGATGATATCTGGTGAAAATGATTATGGTTTCAGCATATAACTGCATTAGCTCTTCTTCAAATAGGAAAAGGACATGTATATAAGTAAAGCAGTCTTAGCAGAGGATGGTTTCGATCCATCGACCTCTGGGTTATGGGCCCAGCACGCTTCCGCTGCGCCACTCTGCTGTAAACCACCCCAGATGGGACTCGAACCCACAATCCCTGGCTTAGGAGGCCAGTGCCTTATCCATTTGGCCACTGGGGCTGTGAAAATCTAGCCCTCATGTGCCCCCATTAATTCTGCTTCAGTGACAACAAAAGACTTGGCATTTAAACATGGCCAGCACACAAAGTGATCCACTGAACGGCTACTTCGACAGGCCACTGGGGCATGACTCGTTTGCCCAACTAATTCTCCATCTCATTCAGGTGGCTCAGTCAATGAGGCATTTAAACAGGGCCTACACACAAAGTTTTCTGAACGAATGACTATTACACCCGCTTTCCAGAACATTGTGCAGCATTGTTATAGTTCCAGGACAAAGAGGCTCCAGGCTTTCACAAGCGGGATGTGGAAGTTGCTCTTAATTTGGGATAAAGCATGTAAATAAGCTAAGAAGCCTTAGCAGAGGATGGTTTCGATCCATCGACCTCTGGGTTATGGGCCCAGCACGCTTCCGCTGCGCCACTCTGCTTGCTGTAGAAAAGCTCCCATTCACAGGGGTTTTCAAAACGACTTGCGTTTAGGCACACATGAAGTAACACATGAAGTGCCTCTGCCAGAAAAGTCATAAATGAGATCAGGTGAAAGCAACAAAGGGTTTTTAGCTTTGAGCAGAGGCAGCTTTTCTTCAGGTAGGAACAGAGCATTATATGAGTAAAAAAAAAGTCTTAGCAGAGGATGGTTTCGATCCATCGACCTCTGGGTTATGGGCCCAGCACGCTTCCGCTGCGCCACTCTGCTGAAAACCTCCCTAGGTGGGACTCGAACCCACAAACCCTGACTTAGGAGGACAGGGACTTATCCACCAGGACACTGGGCCTGTTGAAAACCAGTCCTTGTGTGCCCCCCTTACTTCTGCTTCAGTGACCACAATAGGCTTGGTATTTAATCAAGGTCAGCACACAAAGTAATCCGGATGATCAATTAATTTGACAGGCCACCGGGCCACTCTGCTTGCCATAAAATAGCTCCAATTCACAGGTGTTTTCAATCGGACTTGCGTTTAGGCACACATGAAGTGGTCCTCAGTCACAGATGATATCTGGTGAAAATGATTATGGTTTCAGCATAGAACTGCATTAGCTCTTCTTCAAATAGGAACAGGACATGTATATAAGTAAAGCGGTCTTAGCAGAGGATGGTTTCGATCCATCGACCTCTGGGTTATGGGCCCAGCACGCTTCCGCTGCGCCACTCTGCTGTAAACCACCCCAGATGGGACTCGAACCCACAATCCCTGGCTTAGGAGGCCAGTGCCTTCTCCATTAGGCCACTGGGGCTGCGAAAATCTATCCCTCATGTGCCCCCATTAATTCTGCTTCAGTGACAACAAAAGACTTGGCATTTAAACATGGCCAGCACACAAAGTGATCCACTGAACGGCTACTTCGACAGGCCACTGGGGCATGACTCGTTTGCCCAACTAATTCTCCATCTCATTCAGGTGGCTCAGTCAATGAGGCATTTAAACAGGGCCTACACACAAAGTTTTCTGAACGAATGACTATTACACCCGCTTTCCAGAACATTGTGCAGCATTGTTATAGTTCCAGGACAAAGAGGCTCCAGGCTTTCACAAGCGGGATGTGGAAGTTGCTCTTAATTTGGGATAAAGCATGTAAATAAGCTAAGAAGCCTTAGCAGAGGATGGTTTCGATCCATCGACCTCTGGGTTATGGGCCCAGCACGCTTCCGCTGCGCCACTCTGCTTGCTGTAGAAAAGCTCCCATTCACAGGGGTTTTCAAAACGACTTGCGTTTAGGCACACATGAAGTAACACAAGAAGTGCCTCTGCCAGAAAAGTCATAAATGAGATCAGGTGAAAGCAACAAAGGGTTTTTAGCTTTGAGCAGAGGCAGCTTTTCTTCAGGTAGGAACAGAGCATTATATGAGTAAAAAAAAAGTCTTAGCAGAGGATGGTTTCGATCCATCGACCTCTGGGTTATGGGCCCAGCACGCTTCCGCTGCGCCACTCTGCTGAAAACCTCCCTAGGTGGGACTCGAACCCACAAACCCTGACTTAGGAGGACAGGGACTTATCCACTAGGACACTGGGCCTGTTGAAGACCAGTCCTTGTGTGCCCCCCTTACTTCTGCTTCAGTGACCACAATAGGCTTGGTATTTAATCAAGGTCAGCCCACAAAGTAATCCGGATGATCAATTAATTTGACAGGCCACCGGGCCACTCTGCTTGCCATAAAATAGCTCCAATTCACAGGTGTTTTCAATAGGACTTGCATTTAGGCACACATGAAGTGGTCCTCAGTCACAGATGATATCAAGTGAAAAAAAATCATGGTTTCAGCATAGAACTGCATTAGCTCTTCTTCAAATAGGAACAGGACATGTATATAAGTAAAGCGGTCTTAGCAGAGGATGGTTTCGATCCATCGACCTCTGGGTTACGGGCCCAGCACGCTTCCGCTGCGCAACTCTGCTGTAAACCACCCCAGATGGGACTCGAACCCACAATCCCTGGCTTAGGAGGCCAGTGCCTTATCCATTAGGCCAGTGGGGCTCTGAAAATCTAGCCCTCATGTGCCCCCATTAATTCTGCTTCAGTGACAACAAAAGACTTGGCATTTAAACATGGCCAGCACACAAAGTGATCCACTGAACGGCTACTTCGACAGGCCACTGGGGCAAGACTCGTTTGCCCAACTAATTCTCCATCTCATTCAGGTGGCTCAGTCAATGAGGCATTTAAACAGGGCCTACACACAAAGTTTTCTGAACGAATGACTATTACACCCGCTTTCCAGAACATTGTGCAGCATTGTTATAGTTCCAGGACAAAGAGGCTCCAGGTTTTCACAAGCGGGATGTGGCAGTTGCTCTTAATTTGGGATAAAGCATGTAAATAAGCTAAGAAGCCTTAGCAGAGGATGGTTTCGATCCATCGACCTCTGGGTTATGGGCCCAGCACGCTTCCGCTGCGCCACTCTGCTTGCTGTAGAAAAGCTCCCATTCACAGGGGTTTTCAAAACGACTTGCGTTTAGGCACACATGAAGTAACACATGAAGTGCCTCTGCCAGAAAAGTCATAAATGAGATCAGGTGAAAGCAACAAAGGGTTTTTAGCTTTGAGCAGAGGCAGCTTTTCTTCAGGTAGGAACAGAGCATTATATGAGTAAAAAAAAAGTTTTAGCAGAGGATGGTTTCGATCCATCGACCTCTGGGTTATGGGCCCAGCACGCTTCCGCTGCGCCACTCTGCTGAAAACCTCCCTAGGTGGGACTCGAACCCACAAACCCTGACTTAGGAGGACAGGGACTTATCCACTAGGACACTGGGCCTGTTGAAAACCAGTCCTTGTGTGCCCCCCTTACTTCTGCTTCAGTGACCACAATAGGCTTGGTATTTAATCAAGGTCAGCACACAAAGTAATCCGGATGATCAATTAATTTGACAGGCCACCGGGCCACTCTGCTTGCCATAAAATAGCTCCAATTCACAGGTGTTTTCAATAGGACTTGCATTTAGGCACACATGAAGTGGTCCTCAGTCACAGATGATACCTAGTGAAAATGATTATGGTTTCAGCATAGAACTGCATTAGCTCTTCTTCAAATAGGAACAGGACATGTATATAAGTAAAGCGGTCTTAGCAGAGGATGGTTTCGATCCATCGGCCTCTGGGTTATGGGCCCAGCACGCTTCCGCTGCTCCACTCTGCTGTAAACCACCCGAGACGGGACTCGAACCCACAATCCCTGTCTTAGGAGGCCAGTGCCTTACCCATTAGGCCACTGGCGCTGTGATAATCTAGCCCTAATGGGCCCCCCTTACTTCTGCTTCAGTGACCACAATAGGCTTGGTATTTAATCAAGGTCAGCACACAAAGTAATCCGGATGATCAATTAATTTGACAGGCCACCGGGCCACTCTGCTTGCCATAAAATAGCTCCAATTCACAGGTGTTTTCAATCGGACTTGCGTTTAGGCACACATGAAGTGGTCCTCAGTCACAGATGATATCTGGTGAAAATGATTATGGTTTCAGCAGAGAACTGCATTAGCTCTTCTTCAAATAGGAACAGGACATGTATATAAGTAAAGCGGTCTTAGCAGAGGATGGTTTCGATCCATCGACCTCTGGGTTATGGGCCCAGCACGCTTCCGCTGCGCCACTCTGCTGTAAACCACCCCAGATGGGACTCGAACCCACAATCCCTGGCTTAGGAGGCCAGTGCCTTATCCATTAGGCCACTGGGGCTGTGAAAAACCTAGCCCTCATGTGCCCCCATTAATTCTGCTTCAGTGACAACAAAAGACTTGGCATTTAAACATGGCCAGCACACAAAGTGATCCACTGAACGGCTACTTCGACAGGCCACTGGGGCATGACTCGTTTGCCCAACTAATTCTCCATCTCATTCAGGTGGCTCAGTCAATGAGGCATTTGAAACAGGGCCTACACACAAAGTTTTCTGAACGAATGACTATTACACCCGCTTTCCAGAACATTGTGCAGCATTGTTATAGTTCCAGGACAAAGAGGCTCCAGGCTTTCACAAGCGGGATGTGGAAGTTGCTCTTAATTTGGGATAAAGCATGTAAATAAGCTAAGAAGCCTTAGCAGAGGATGGTTTCGATCCATCGACCTCTGGGTTATGGGCCCAGCACGCTTCCGCTGCGCCACTCTGCTTGCTGTAGAAAAGCTCCCATTCACAGGGGTTTTCAAAACGACTTGCGTTTAGGCACACATGAAGTAACACATGAAGTGCCTCTGCCAGAAAAGTCATAAATGAGATCAGGTGAAAGCAACAAAGGGTTTTTAGCTTTGAGCAGAGGCAGCTTTTCTTCAGGTAGGAACAGAGCATTATATGAGTAAAAAAAAAGTCTTAGCAGAGGATGGTTTCGATCCATCGACCTCTGGGTTATGGGCCCAGCACGCTTCCGCTGCGCCACTCTGCTGAAAACCTCCCTAGGTGGGACTCGAACCCACAAACCCTGACTTAGGAGGACAGGGACTTATCCACTAGGACACTGGGCCTGTTGAAAACCAGTCCTTGTGTGCCCCCCTTACTTCTGCTTCAGTGACCACAATAGGCTTGGTATTTAATCAAGGTCAGCACACAAAGTAATCCGGATGATCAATTAATTTGACAGGCCACCGGGCCACTCTGCTTGCCATAAAATAGCTCCAATTCACAGGTGTTTTCAATAGGACTTGCATTTAGGCACACATGAAGTGGTCCTCAGTCACAGACGATATCTAGTGAAAATGATTATGGTTTCAGCATAGAACTGAATTAGCTCTTCTTCAAATAGGAACAGGACATGTGTATAAGTAAAGCGGTCTTAGCAGAGGATGGTTTCGATCCATCGACCTCTGGGTTATCGGCCAAACACGCTTCCGCTGCACCACTCTGCTGTAAACCACCCCAGATGGGACTCGAACCCACAATCCCTGGCTTAGGAGGCCAGTGCCTTATCCATTAGGCCACTGGGGCTGTGAAAATCTAGCCCTCATGTGCCCCCATTAATTCTGCTTCAGTGACAACAAAAGACTTGGCATTTAAACATGGCCAGCACACAAAGTGATCCACTGAACGGCTACCTCGACAGGCCACTGGGGCATGACTCGTTTGCCCAACTAATTCTCCATCTCATTCAGGTGGCTCAGTCAATGAGGCATTTAAACAGGGCCTACACACAAAGTTTTCTGAACGAATGACTATTACACCCGCTTTCCAGAACATTGTGCAGCATTGTTATAGTTCCAGGACAAAGAGGCTCCAGGTTTTCACAAGCGGGATGTGGAAGTTGCTCTTAATTTGGGATAAAGCATGTAAATAAGCTAAGAAGCCTTAGCAGAGGATGGTTTCGATCCATCGACCTCTGGGTTATGGGCCCAGCACGCTTCCGCTGCGCCACTCTGCTTGCTGTAGAAAAGCTCCCATTCACAGGGGTTTTCAAAACGACTTGCGTTTAGGCACACATGAAGTAACACATGAAGTGCCTCTGCCAGAAAAGTCATAAATGAGATCAGGTGAAAGCAACAAAGGGTTTTTAGCTTTGAGCAGAGGCAGCTTTTCTTCAGGTAGGAACAGAGCATTATATGAGTAAAAAAAAAGTCTTAGCAGAGGATGGTTTCGATCCATCGACCTCTGGGTTATGGGCCCAGCACGCTTCCGCTGCACCACTCTGCTGAAAACCTCCCTAGGTGGGACTCGAACCCACAAACCCTGACTTAGGAGGACAGGGACTTATCCACCAGGACACTGGGCCTGTTTAAAACCAGTCCTTGTGTGCCCCCCTTACTTCTGCTTCAGTGACCACAATAGGCTTGGTATTTAATCAAGGTCAGCACACAAAGTAATCCGGATGATCAATTAATTTGACAGGCCACCGGGCCACTCTGCTTGCCATAAAATAGCTCCAATTCACAGGTGTTTTCAATCGGACTTGCGTTTAGGCACACATGAAGTGGTCCTCAGTCACAGATGATATCTGGTGAAAATGATTATGGTTTCAGCAGAGAACTGCATTAGCTCTTCTTCAAATAGGAACAGGACATGTATATAAGTAAAGCGGTCTTAGCAGAGGATGGTTTCGATCCATCGACCTCTGGGTTATGGGCCCAGCACGCTTCCGCTGCGCCACTCTGCTGTAAACCACCCCAGATTGGACTCGGACCCACAATCCCTGGCTTAGGAGGCCAGTGCCTTATCCATTAGGCCACTGGGGCTGTGAAAAACCTAGCCCTCATGTGCCCCCATTAATTCTGCTTCAGTGACAACAAAAGACTTGGCATTTAAACATGGCCAGCACACAAAGTGATCCACTGAACGGCTACTTCGACAGGCCACTGGGGCATGACTCGTTTGCCCAACTAATTCTCCATCTCATTCAGGTGGCTCAGTCAATGAGGCATTTGAAACAGGGCCTACACACAAAGTTTTCTGAACGAATGACTATTACACCCGCTTTCCAGAACATTGTGCAGCATTGTTATAGTTCCAGGACAAAGAGGCTCCAGGCTTTCACAAGCGGGATGTGGAAGTTGCTCTTAATTTGGGATAAAGCATGTAAATAAGCTAAGAAGCCTTAGCAGAGGATGGTTTCGATCCATCGACCTCTGGGTTATGGGCCCAGCACGCTTCCGCTGCGCCACTCTGCTTGCTGTAGAAAAGCTCCCATTCACAGGGGTTTTCAAAACGACTTGCGTTTAGGCACACATGAAGTAACACATGAAGTGCCTCTGCCAGAAAAGTCATAAATGAGATCAGGTGAAAGCAACAAAGGGTTTTTAGCTTTGAGCAGAGGCAGCTTTTCTTCAGGTAGGAACAGAGCATTATATGAGTAAAAAAAAAGTCTTAGCAGAGGATGGTTTCGATCCATCGACCTCTGGGTTATGGGCCCAGCACGCTTCCGCTGCACCACTCTGCTGAAAACCTCCCTAGGTGGGACTCGAACCCACAAACCCTGACTTAGGAGGACAGGGACTTATCCACCAGGACACTGGGCCTGTTGAAAACCAGTCCTTGTGTGCCCCCCTTACTTCTGCTTCAGTGACCACAATAGGCTTGGTATTTAATCAAGGTCAGCACACAAAGTAATCCGGATGATCAATTAATTTGACAGGCCACCGGGCCACTCTGCTTGCCATAAAATAGCTCCAATTCACAGGTGTTTTCAATCGGACTTGCGTTTAGGCACACATGAAGTGGTCCTCAGTCACAGATGATATCTGGTGAAAATGATTATGGTTTCAGCAGAGAACTGCATTAGCTCTTCTTCAAATAGGAACAGGACATGTATATAAGTAAAGCGGTCTTAGCAGAGGATGGTTTCGATCCATCGACCTCTGGGTTATGGGCCCAGCACGCTTCCGCTGCGCCACTCTGCTGTAAACCACCCCAGATGGGACTCGGACCCACAATCCCTGGCTTAGGAGGCCAGTGCCTTATCCATTAGGCCACTGGGGCTGTGAAAAACCTAGCCCTCATGTGCCCCCATTAATTCTGCTTCAGTGACAACAAAAGACTTGGCATTTAAACATGGCCAGCACACAAAGTGATCCACTGAACGGCTACTTCGACAGGCCACTGGGGCATGACTCGTTTGCCCAACTAATTCTCCATCTCATTCAGGTGGCTCAGTCAATGAGGCATTTGAAACAGGGCCTACACACAAAGTTTTCTGAACGAATGACTATTACACCCGCTTTCCAGAACATTGTGCAGCATTGTTATAGTTCCAGGACAAAGAGGCTCCAGGCTTTCACAAGCGGGATGTGGAAGTTGCTCTTAATTTGGGATAAAGCATGTAAATAAGCTAAGAAGCCTTAGCAGAGGATGGTTTCGATCCATCGACCTCTGGGTTATGGGCCCAGCACGCTTCCGCTGCGCCACTCTGCTTGCTGTAGAAAAGCTCCCATTCACAGGGGTTTTCAAAACGACTTGCGTTTAGGCACACATGAAGTAACACATGAAGTGCCTCTGCCAGAAAAGTCATAAATGAGATCAGGTGAAAGCAACAAAGGGTTTTTAGCTTTGAGCAGAGGCAGCTTTTCTTCAGGTAGGAACAGAGCATTATATGAGTAAAAAAAAAGTCTTAGCAGAGGATGGTTTCGATCCATCGACCTCTGGGTTATGGGCCCAGCACGCTTCCGCTGCGCCACTCTGCTGAAAACCTCCCTAGGTGGGACTCGAACCCACAAACCTTGACTTAGGAGGACAGGGACTTATCCACCAGGACACTGGGCCTGTTGAAAACCAGTCCTTGTGTGCCCCCCTTACTTCTGCTTCAGTGACCACAATAGGCTTGGTATTTAATCAAGGTCAGCACACAAAGTAATCCGGATGATCAATTAATTTGACAGGCCACCGGGCCACTCTGCTTGCCATAAAATAGCTCCAATTCACAGGTGTTTTCAATAGGACTTGCATTTAGGCACACATGAAGTGGTCCTCAGTAACAGATAATATCTGGTGAAAATGATTATGGTTTCAGCATAGAACTGCATTAGCTCTTCTTCAAATAGGAACAGGACATGTATATAAGTAAAGCTGTCTTAGCAGAGGATGGTTTCGATCCATCGACCTCTGGGTTATGGGCCCAGCACGCTTCCGCTGCGCCACTCTGCTGTAAACCACCCCAGATGGGACTCGAACCCACAATCCCTGGCTTAGGAGGCCAGTGCCTTATCCATTAGGCCACTGGGGCTGTGAAAACCTAGCCCTCATGTGCCCCCATTAATTCTGCTTCAGTGACAACAAAAGACTTGGCATTTAAACATGGCCAGCACACAAAGTGATCCACTGAACGGCTACTTCGACAGGCCACTGGGGCATGACTCGTTTGCCCAACTAATTCTCCATCTCATTCAGGTGGCTCAGTCAATGAGGCATTTAAACAGGGCCTACACACAAAGTTTTCTGAACGAATGACTATTACACCCGCTTTCCAGAACATTGTGCAGCATTGTTATAGTTCCAGGACAAAGAGGCTCCAGGCTTTCACAAGCGGGATGTGGAAGTTGCTCTTAATTTGGGATAAAGCATGTAAATAAGCTAAGAAGCCTTTGCAGAGGATGGTTTCGATCCATCGACCTCTGGGTTATGGGCCCAGCACGCTTCCGCTGCGCCACTCTGCTTGCTGTTGAAAAGCTCCCATTCACAGGGGTTTTCAAAACGACTTGCGTTTAGGCACACATGAAGTAACACAAGAAGTGCCTCTGCCAGAAAAGTCATAAATGAGATCAGGTGAAAGCTACAAAGGGTTTTTAGCTTTGAGCAGAGGCAGCTTTTCTTCAGGTAGGAACAGAGCATTATATGAGTAAAAAAAAAGTCTTAGCAGAGGATGGTTTCGATCCATCGACCTCTGGGTTATGGGCCCAGCACGCTTCCGCTGCACCACTCTGCTGAAAACCTCCCTAGGTGGGACTCGAACCCACAAACCCTGACTTAGGAGGACAGGGACTTATCCACCAGGACACTGGGCCTGTTGAAAACCAGTCCTTGTGTGCCCCCCTTACTTCTGCTTCAGTGACCACAATAGGCTTGGTATTTAATCAAGGTCAGCACACAAAGTAATCCGGATGATCAATTAATTTGACAGGCCACCGGGCCACTCTGCTTGCCATAAAATAGCTCCAATTCACAGGTGTTTTCAATAGGACTTGCATTTAGGCACACATGAAGTGGTCCTCAGTCACAGACGATATCTAGTGAAAATGATTATGGTTTCAGCATAGAACTGCATTAGCTCTTCTTCAAATAGGAACAGGACATGTGTATAAGTAAAGCGGTCTTAGCAGAGGATGGTCTCGATCCATCGACCTCTGGGTTATGGGCCCAGCACGCTTCCGCTGCGCCACTCTGCTGAAAACCTCCCTAGGTGGGACTCGAACCCACAAACCCTGACTTAGGAGGACAGGGACTTATCCACCAGGACACTGGGCCTGTTGAAAACCAGTCCTTGTGTGCCCCCCTTACTTCTGCTTCAGTGACCACAATAGGCTTGGTATTTAATCAAGGTCAGCACACAAAGTAATCCGGATGATCAATTAATATGACAGGCCACCTGGCCACTCTGCCCTCCATAAAATAGCTCCAATTCACAGGTGTTTTCAATCGGACTTGCGTTTAGGCACACATGAAGTGGTCCTCAGTCACAGATGATATCTGGTGAAAATGATTATGGTTTCAGCATAGAACTGCATTAGCTCTTCTTCAAATAGGAACAGGACATGTATATAAGTAAAGCGGTCTTAGCAGAGGATGGTTTCGATCCATCGACCTCTGGGTTATGGGCCCAGCACGCTTCCGCTGCGCCACTCTGCTGTAAACCACCCCAGATGGGACTCGAACCCACAATCCCTGGCTTAGGAGGCCAGTGCCTTATCCATTAGGCCACTGGGGCTGTGAAAAACCTAGCCCTCATGTGCCCCCATTAATTCTGCCTCAGTGACAACAAAAGACTTGGCATTTAAACATGGCCAGCACACAAAGTGATCCACTGAACGGCTACTTCGACAGGCCACTGGGGCATGACTCGTTTGCCCAACTAATTCTCCATCTCATTTAGGTGGCTCAGTCAATGAGGCATTTGAAACAGGGCCTACACACAAAGTTTTCTGAACGAATGACTATTACACCCGCTTTCCAGAACATTGTGCAGCATTGTTATAGTTCCAGGACAAAGAGGCTCCAGGCTTTCACAAGCGGGATGTGGAAGTTGCTCTTAATTTGGGATAAAGCATGTAAATAAGCTAAGAAGCCTTAGCAGAGGATGGTTTCGATCCATCGACCTCTGGGTTATGGGCCCAGCACGCTTCCGCTGCGCCACTCTGCTTGCTGTAGAAAAGCTCCCATTCACAGGGGTTTTCAAAACGACTTGCGTTTAGGCACACATGAAGTAACACATGAAGTGCCTCTGCCAGAAAAGTCATAAATGAGATCAGGTGAAAGCAACAAAGGGTTTTTAGCTTTGAGCAGAGGCAGCTTTTCTTCAGGTAGGAACAGAGCATTATATGAGTAAAAAAAAAGTCTTAGCAGAGGATGGTTTCGATCCATCGACCTCTGGGTTATGGGCCCAGCACGCTTCCGCTGCGCCACTCTGCTGAAAACCTCCCTAGGTGGGACTCGAACCCACAAACCTTGACTTAGGAGGACAGGGACTTATCCACCAGGACACTGGGCCTGTTGAAAACCAGTCCTTGTGTGCCCCCCTTACTTCTGCTTCAGTGACCACAATAGGCTTGGTATTTAATCAAGGTCAGCACACAAAGTAATCCGGATGATCAATTAATTTGACAGGCCACCGGGCCACTCTGCTTGCCATAAAATAGCTCCAATTCACAGGTGTTTTCAATAGGACTTGCATTTAGGCACACATGAAGTGGTCCTCAGTAACAGATAATATCTGGTGAAAATGATTATGGTTTCAGCATAGAACTGCATTAGCTCTTCTTCAAATAGGAACAGGACATGTATATAAGTAAAGCTGTCTTAGCAGAGGATGGTTTCGATCCATCGACCTCTGGGTTATGGGCCCAGCACGCTTCCGCTGCGCCACTCTGCTGTAAACCACCCCAGATGGGACTCGAACCCACAATCCCTGGCTTAGGAGGCCAGTGCCTTATCCATTAGGCCACTGGGGCTGTGAAAACCTAGCCCTCATGTGCCCCCATTAATTCTGCTTCAGTGACAACAAAAGACTTGGCATTTAAACATGGCCAGCACACAAAGTGATCCACTGAACGGCTACTTCGACAGGCCACTGGGGCATGACTCGTTTGCCCAACTAATTCTCCATCTCATTCAGGTGGCTCAGTCAATGAGGCATTTAAACAGGGCCTACACACAAAGTTTTCTGAACGAATGACTATTACACCCGCTTTCCAGAACATTGTGCAGCATTGTTATAGTTCCAGGACAAAGAGGCTCCAGGCTTTCACAAGCGGGATGTGGAAGTTGCTCTTAATTTGGGATAAAGCATGTAAATAAGCTAAGAAGCCTTAGCAGAGGATGGTTTCGATCCATCGACCTCTGGGTTATGGGCCCAGCACGCTTCCGCTGCGCCACTCTGCTTGCTGTAGAAAAGCTCCCATTCACAGGGGTTTTCAAAACGACTTGCGTTTAGGCACACATGAAGTAACACATGAAGTGCCTCTGCCAGAAAAGTCATAAATGAGATCAGGTGAAAGCAACAAAGGGTTTTTAGCTTTGAGCAGAGGCAGCTTTTCTTCAGGTAGGAACAGAGCATTATATGAGTAAAAAAAAAGTCTTAGCAGAGGATGGTTTCGATCCATCGACCTCTGGGTTATGGGCCCAGCACGCTTCCGCTGCACCACTCTGCTGAAAACCTCCCTAGGTGGGACTCGAACCCACAAACCCTGACTTAGGAGGACAGGGACTTATCCACCAGGACACTGGGCCTGTTGAAAACCAGTCCTTGTGTGCCCCCCTTACTTCTGCTTCAGTGACCACAATAGGCTTGGTATTTAATCAAGGTCAGCACACAAAGTAATCCGGATGATCAATTAATTTGACAGGCCACCGGGCCACTCTGCTTGCCATAAAATAGCTCCAATTCACAGGTGTTTTCAATCGGACTTGCGTTTAGGCACACATGAAGTGGTCCTCAGTCACAGATGATATCTGGTGAAAATGATTATGGTTTCAGCAGAGAACTGCATTAGCTCTTCTTCAAATAGGAACAGGACATGTATATAAGTAAAGCGGTCTTAGCAGAGGATGGTTTCGATCCATCGACCTCTGGGTTATGGGCCCAGCACGCTTCCGCTGCGCCACTCTGCTGTAAACCACCCCAGATGGGACTCGAACCCACAATCCCTGGCTTAGGAGGCCAGTGCCTTATCCATTAGGCCACTGGGGCTGTGAAAAACCTAGCCCTCATGTGCCCCCATTAATTCTGCTTCAGTGACAACAAAAGACTTGGCATTTAAACATGGCCAGCACACAAAGTGATCCACTGAACGGCTACTTCGACAGGCCACTGGGGCATGACTCGTTTGCCCAACTAATTCTCCATCTCATTTAGGTGGCTCAGTCAATGAGGCATTTGAAACAGGGCCTACACACAAAGTTTTCTGAACGAATGACTATTACACCCGCTTTCCAGAACATTGTGCAGCATTGTTATAGTTCCAGGACAAAGAGGCTCCAGGCTTTCACAAGCGGGATGTGGAAGTTGCTCTTAATTTGGGATAAAGCATGTAAATAAGCTAAGAAGCCTTAGCAGAGGATGGTTTCGATCCATCGACCTCTGGGTTATGGGCCCAGCACGCTTCCGCTGCGCCACTCTGCTTGCTGTAGAAAAGCTCCCATTCACAGGGGTTTTCAAAACGACTTGCGTTTAGGCACACATGAAGTAACACATGAAGTGCCTCTGCCAGAAAAGTCATAAATGAGATCAGGTGAAAGCAACAAAGGGTTTTTAGCTTTGAGCAGAGGCAGCTTTTCTTCAGGTAGGAACAGAGCATTATATGAGTAAAAAAAAAGTCTTAGCAGAGGATGGTTTCGATCCATCGACCTCTGGGTTATGGGCCCAGCACGCTTCCGCTGCACCACTCTGCTGAAAACCTCCCTAGGTGGGACTCGAACCCACAAACCCTGACTTAGGAGGACAGGGACTTATCCACCAGGACACTGGGCCTGTTGAAAACCAGTCCTTGTGTGCCCCCCTTACTTCTGCTTCAGTGACCACAATAGGCTTGGTATTTAATCAAGGTCAGCACACAAAGTAATCCGGATGATCAATTAATTTGACAGGCCACCGGGCCACTCTGCTTGCCATAAAATAGCTCCAATTCACAGGTGTTTTCAATCGGACTTGCGTTTAGGCACACATGAAGTGGTCCTCAGTCACAGATGATATCTGGTGAAAATGATTATGGTTTCAGCAGAGAACTGCATTAGCTCTTCTTCAAATAGGAACAGGACATGTATATAAGTAAAGCGGTCTTAGCAGAGGATGGTTTCGATCCATCGACCTCTGGGTTATGGGCCCAGCACGCTTCCGCTGCGCCACTCTGCTGTAAACCACCCCAGATGGGACTCGAACCCACAATCCCTGGCTTAGGAGGCCAGTGCCTTATCCATTAGGCCACTGGGGCTGTGAAAAACCTAGCCCTCATGTGCCCCCATTAATTCTGCTTCAGTGACAACAAAAGACTTGGCATTTAAACATGGCCAGCACACAAAGTGATCCACTGAACGGCTACCTCGACAGGCCACTGGGGCATGACTCGTTTGCCCAACTAATTCTCCATCTCATTCAGGTGGCTCAGTCAATGAGGCATTTAAACAGGGCCTACACACAAAGTTTTCTGAACGAATGACTATTACACCCGCTTTCCAGAACATTGTGCAGCATTGTTATAGTTCCAGGACAAAGAGGCTCCAGGTTTTCACAAGCGGGATGTGGAAGTTGCTCTTAATTTGGGATAAAGCATGTAAATAAGCTAAGAAGCCTTAGCAGAGGATGGTTTCGATCCATCGACCTCTGGGTTATGGGCCCAGCACGCTTCCGCTGCGCCACTCTGCTTGCTGTAGAAAAGCTCCCATTCACAGGGGTTTTCAAAACGACTTGCGTTTAGGCACACATGAAGTAACACATGAAGTGCCTCTGCCAGAAAAGTCATAAATGAGATCAGGTGAAAGCAACAAAGGGTTTTTAGCTTTGAGCAGAGGCAGATTTTCTTCAGGTAGGAACAGAGCATTATATGAGTAAAAAAAAAGTCTTAGCAGAGGATGGTTTCGATCCATCGACCTCTGGGTTATGGGCCCAGCACGCTTCCGCTGCACCACTCTGCTGAAAACCTCCCTAGGTGGGACTCGAACCCACAAACCCTGACTTAGGAGGACAGGGACTTATCCACCAGGACACTGGGCCTGTTGAAAACCAGTCCTTGTGTGCCCCCCTTACTTCTGCTTCAGTGACCACAATAGGCTTGGCATTTAAACATGGCCAGCACACAAAGTGATCCACTGAACGGCTACTTCGACAGGCCACTGGGGCATGACTCGTTTGCCCAACTAATTCTCCATCTCATTCAGGTGGCTCAGTCAATGAGGCATTTGAAACAGGGCCTACACACAAAGTTTTCTGAACGAATGACTATTACACCCGCTTTCCAGAACATTGTGCAGCATTGTTATAGTTCCAGGACAAAGAGGCTCCAGGCTTTCACAAGCGGGATGTGGAAGTTGCTCTTAATTTGGGATAAAGCATGTAAATAAGCTAAGAAGCCTTAGCAGAGGATGGTTTCGATCCATCGACCTCTGGGTTATGGGCCCAGCACGCTTCCGCTGCGCCACTCTGCTTGCTGTAGAAAAGCTCCCATTCACAGGGGTTTTCAAAACGACTTGCGTTTAGGCACACATGAAGTAACACATGAAGTGCCTCTGCCAGAAAAGTCATAAATGAGATCAGGTGAAAGCAACAAAGGGTTTTTAGCTTTGAGCAGAGGCAGCTTTTCTTCAGGTAGGAACAGAGCATTATATGAGTAAAAAAAAAGTCTTAGCAGAGGATGGTTTCGATCCATCGACCTCTGGGTTATGGGCCCAGCACGCTTCCGCTGCGCCACTCTGCTGAAAACCTCCCTAGGTGGGACTCGAACCCACAAACCTTGACTTAGGAGGACAGGGACTTATCCACCAGGACACTGGGCCTGTTGAAAACCAGTCCTTGTGTGCCCCCCTTACTTCTGCTTCAGTGACCACAATAGGCTTGGTATTTAATCAAGGTCAGCACACAAAGTAATCCGGATGATCAATTAATTTGACAGGCCACCGGGCCACTCTGCTTGCCATAAAATAGCTCCAATTCACAGGTGTTTTCAATAGGACTTGCATTTAGGCACACATGAAGTGGTCCTCAGTAACAGATAATATCTGGTGAAAATGATTATGGTTTCAGCATAGAACTGCATTAGCTCTTCTTCAAATAGGAACAGGACATGTATATAACTAAAGCTGTCTTAGCAGAGGATGGTTTCGATCCATCGACCTCTGGGTTATGGGCCCAGCACGCTTCCGCTGCGCCACTCTGCTGTAAACCACCCCAGATGGGACTTGAACCCACAATCCCTGGCTTAGGAGGCCAGTGCCTTATCCATTAGGCCACTGGGGCTGTGAAAACCTAGCCCTCATGTGCCCCCATTAATTCTGCTTCAGTGACAACAAAAGACTTGGCATTTAAACATGGCCAGCACACAAAGTGATCCACTGAACGGCTACTTCGACAGGCCACTGGGGCATGACTCGTTTGCCCAACTAATTCTCCATCTCATTCAGGTGGCTCAGTCAATGAGGCATTTAAACAGGGCCTACACACAAAGTTTTCTGAACGAATGACTATTACACCCGCTTTCCAGAACATTGTGCAGCATTGTTATAGTTCCAGGACAAAGAGGCTCCAGGCTTTCACAAGCGGGATGTGGAAGTTGCTCTTAATTTGGGATAAAGCATGTAAATAAGCTAAGAAGCCTTTGCAGAGGATGGTTTCGATCCATCGACCTCTGGGTTATGGGCCCAGCACGCTTCCGCTGCGCCACTCTGCTTGCTGTTGAAAAGCTCCCATTCACAGGGGTTTTCAAAACGACTTGCGTTTAGGCACACATGAAGTAACACAAGAAGTGCCTCTGCCAGAAAAGTCATAAATGAGATCAGGTGAAAGCTACAAAGGGTTTTTAGCTTTGAGCAGAGGCAGCTTTTCTTCAGGTAGGAACAGAGCATTATATGAGTAAAAAAAAAGTCTTAGCAGAGGATGGTTTCGATCCATCGACCTCTGGGTTATGGGCCCAGCACGCTTCCGCTGCACCACTCTGCTGAAAACCTCCCTAGGTGGGACTCGAACCCACAAACCCTGACTTAGGAGGACAGGGACTTATCCACCAGGACACTGGGCCTGTTGAAAACCAGTCCTTGTGTGCCCCCCTTACTTCTGCTTCAGTGACCACAATAGGCTTGGTATTTAATCAAGGTCAGCACACAAAGTAATCCGGATGATCAATTAATTTGACAGGCCACCGGGCCACTCTGCTTGCCATAAAATAGCTCCAATTCACAGGTGTTTTCAATAGGACTTGCATTTAGGCACACATGAAGTGGTCCTCAGTCACAGACGATATCTAGTGAAAATGATTATGGTTTCAGCATAGAACTGCATTAGCTCTTCTTCAAATAGGAACAGGACATGTGTATAAGTAAAGCGGTCTTAGCAGAGGATGGTTTCGATCCATCGACCTCTGGGTTATGGGCCCAGCACGCTTCCGCTGCGCCACTCTGCTGAAAACCTCCCTAGGTGGGACTCGAACCCACAAACCCTGACTTAGGAGGACAGGGACTTATCCACCAGGACACTGGGCCTGTTGAAAACCAGTCCTTGTGTGCCCCCCTTACTTCTGCTTCAGTGACCACAATAGGCTTGGTATTTAATCAAGGTCAGCACACAAAGTAATCCGGATGATCAATTAATATGACAGAACACCTGGCCACTCTGCTTGCCATAAAATAGCTCCAATTCACAGGTGTTTTCAATCGGACTTGCGTTTAGGCACACATGAAGTGGTCCTCAGTCACAGATGATATCTGGTGAAAATGATTATGGTTTCAGCATAGAACTGCATTAGCTCTTCTTCAAATAGGAACAGGACATGTATATAAGTAAAGCGGTCTTAGCAGAGGATGGTTTCGATCCATCGACCTCTGGGTTATGGGCCCAGCACGCTTCCGCTGCGCCACTCTGCTGTAAACCACCCCAGATGGGACTCGAACCCACAATCCCTGGCTTAGGAGGCCAGTGCCTTATCCATTAGGCCACTGGGGCTGTGAAAACCTAGCCCTCATGTGCCCCCATTAATTCTGCTTCAGTGACAACAAAAGACTTGGCATTTAAACATGGCCAGCACACAAAGTGATCCACTGAACGGCTACTTCGACAGGCCACTGGGGCATGACTCGTTTGCCCAACTAATTCTCCATCTCATTCAGGTGGCTCAGTCAATGAGGCATTTAAACAGGGCCTACACACAAAGTTTTCTGAACGAATGACTAT
Source organism: Gobio gobio (assembly GCF_949357685.1). Lineage (NCBI taxonomy): Eukaryota > Metazoa > Chordata > Actinopteri > Cypriniformes > Gobionidae > Gobio > Gobio gobio. The sequence goes on from NC_137103.1 coordinate 5,936,745, forward strand.
TACACCCGCTTTCCAGAACATTGTGCAGCATTGTTATAGTTCCAGGACAAAGAGGCTCCAGGCTTTCACAAGCGGGATGTGGAAGTTGCTCTTAATTTGGGATAAAGCATGTAAATAAGCTAAGAAGCCTTAGCAGAGGATGGTTTCGATCCATCGACCTCTGGGTTATGGGCCCAGCACGCTTCCGCTGCGCCACTCTGCTTGCTGTAGAAAAGCTCCCATTCACAGGGGTTTTCAAAACGACTTGCGTTTAGGCACACATGAAGTAACACATGAAGTGCCTCTGCCAGAAAAGTCATAAATGAGATCAGGTGAAAGCAACAAAGGGTTTTTAGCTTTGAGCAGAGGCAGCTTTTCTTCAGGTAGGAACAGAGCATTATATGAGTAAAAAAAAAGTCTTAGCAGAGGATGGTTTCGATCCATCGACCTCTGGGTTATGGGCCCAGCACGCTTCCGCTGCGCCACTCTGCTGAAAACCTCCCTAGGTGGGACTCGAACCCACAAACCCTGACTTAGGAGGACAGGGACTTATCCACTAGGACACTGGGCCTGTTGAAAACCAGTCCTTGTGTGCCCCCCTTACTTCTGCTTCAGTGACCACAATAGGCTTGGTATTTAATCAAGGTCAGCACACAAAGTAATCCGGATGATCAATTAATTTGACAGGCCACCGGGCCACTCTGCTTGCCATAAAATAGCTCCAATTCACAGGTGTTTTCAATAGGACTTGCATTTAGGCACACATGAAGTGGTCCTCAGTCACAGACGATATCTAGTGAAAATGATTATGGTTTCAGCATAGAACTGCATTAGCTCTTCTTCAAATAGGAACAGGACATGTGTATAAGTAAAGCGGTCTTAGCAGAGGATGGTTTCGATCCATCGACCTCTGGGTTATCGGCCAAGCACGCTTCCGCTGCACCACTCTGCTGTAAACCACCCCAGATGGGACTCGAACCCACAATCCCTGGCTTAGGAGGCCAGTGCCTTATCCATTAGGCCACTGGGGCTGTGAAAATCTAGCCCTCATGTGCCCCCATTAATTCTGCTTCAGTGACAACAAAAGACTTGGCATTTAAACATGGCCAGCACACAAAGTGATCCACTGAACGGCTACCTCGACAGGCCACTGGGGCATGACTCGTTTGCCCAACTAATTCTCCATCTCATTCAGGTGGCTCAGTCAATGAGGCATTTAAACAGGGCCTACACACAAAGTTTTCTGAACGAATGACTATTACACCCGCTTTCCAGAACATTGTGCAGCATTGTTATAGTTCCAGGCCAAAGAGGCTCCAGGTTTTCACAAGCGGGATGTGGAAGTTGCTCTTAATTTGGGATAAAGCATGTAAATAAGCTAAGAAGCCTTAGCAGAGGATGGTTTCGATCCATCGACCTCTGGGTTATGGGCCCAGCACGCTTCCGCTGCGCCACTCTGCTTGCTGTAGAAAAGCTCCCATTCACAGGGGTTTTCAAAACGACTTGCGTTTAGGCACACATGAAGTAACACATGAAGTGCCTCTGCCAGAAAAGTCATAAATGAGATCAGGTGAAAGCAACAAAGGGTTTTTAGCTTTGAGCAGAGGCAGCTTTTCTTCAGGTAGGAACAGAGCATTATATGAGTAAAAAAAAAGTCTTAGCAGAGGATGGTTTCGATCCATCGACCTCTGGGTTATGGGCCCAGCACGCTTCCGCTGCACCACTCTGCTGAAAACCTCCCTAGGTGGGACTCGAACCCACAAACCCTGACTTAGGAGGACAGGGACTTATCCACCAGGACACTGGGCCTGTTGAAAACCAGTCCTTGTGTGCCCCCCTTACTTCTGCTTCAGTGACCACAATAGGCTTGGTATTTAATCAAGGTCAGCACACAAAGTAATCCGGATGATCAATTAATTTGACAGGCCACCGGGCCACTCTGCTTGCCATAAAATAGCTCCAATTCACAGGTGTTTTCAATCGGACTTGCGTTTAGGCACACATGAAGTGGTCCTCAGTCACAGATGATATCTGGTGAAAATGATTATGGTTTCAGCAGAGAACTGCATTAGCTCTTCTTCAAATAGGAACAGGACATGTATATAAGTAAAGCGGTCTTAGCAGAGGATGGTTTCGATCCATCGACCTCTGGGTTATGGGCCCAGCACGCTTCCGCTGCGCCACTCTGCTGTAAACCACCCCAGATGGGACTCGAACCCACAATCCCTGGCTTAGGAGGCCAGTGCCTTATCCATTAGGCCACTGGGGCTGTGAAAAACCTAGCCCTCATGTGCCCCCATTAATTCTGCTTCAGTGACAACAAAAGACTTGGCATTTAAACATGGCCAGCACACAAAGTGATCCACTGAACGGCTACTTCGACAGGCCACTGGGGCATGACTCGTTTGCCCAACTAATTCTCCATCTCATTTAGGTGGCTCAGTCAATGAGGCATTTGAAACAGGGCCTACACACAAAGTTTTCTGAACGAATGACTATTACACCCGCTTTCCAGAACATTGTGCAGCATTGTTATAGTTCCAGGACAAAGAGGCTCCAGGCTTTCACAAGCGGGATGTGGAAGTTGCTCTTAATTTGGGATAAAGCATGTAAATAAGCTAAGAAGCCTTAGCAGAGGATGGTTTCGATCCATCGACCTCTGGGTTATGGGCCCAGCACGCTTCCGCTGCGCCACTCTGCTTGCTGTAGAAAAGCTCCCATTCACAGGGGTTTTCAAAACGACTTGCGTTTAGGCACACATGAAGTAACACATGAAGTGCCTCTGCCAGAAAAGTCATAAATGAGATCAGGTGAAAGCAACAAAGGGTTTTTAGCTTTGAGCAGAGGCAGCTTTTCTTCAGGTAGGAACAGAGCATTATATGAGTAAAAAAAAAGTCTTAGCAGAGGATGGTTTCGATCCATCGACCTCTGGGTTATGGGCCCAGCACGCTTCCGCTGCGCCACTCTGCTGAAAACCTCCCTAGGTGGGACTCGAACCCACAAACCTTGACTTAGGAGGACAGGGACTTATCCACCAGGACACTGGGCCTGTTGAAAACCAGTCCTTGTGTGCCCCCCTTACTTCTGCTTCAGTGACCACAATAGGCTTGGTATTTAATCAAGGTCAGCACACAAAGTAATCCGGATGATCAATTAATTTGACAGGCCACCGGGCCACTCTGCTTGCCATAAAATAGCTCCAATTCACAGGTGTTTTCAATAGGACTTGCATTTAGGCACACATGAAGTGGTCCTCAGTAACAGATAATATCTGGTGAAAATGATTATGGTTTCAGCATAGAACTGCATTAGCTCTTCTTCAAATAGGAACAGGACATGTATATAAGTAAAGCTGTCTTAGCAGAGGATGGTTTCGATCCATCGACCTCTGGGTTATGGGCCCAGCACGCTTCCGCTGCGCCACTCTGCTGTAAACCACCCCAGATGGGACTCGAACCCACAATCCCTGGCTTAGGAGGCCAGTGCCTTATCCATTAGGCCACTGGGGCTGTGAAAACCTAGCCCTCATGTGCCCCCATTAATTCTGCTTCAGTGACAACAAAAGACTTGGCATTTAAACATGGCCAGCACACAAAGTGATCCACTGAACGGCTACTTCGACAGGCCACTGGGGCATGACTCGTTTGCCCAACTAATTCTCCATCTCATTCAGGTGGCTCAGTCAATGAGGCATTTAAACAGGGCCTACACACAAAGTTTTCTGAACGAATGACTATTACACCCGCTTTCCAGAACATTGTGCAGCATTGTTATAGTTCCAGGACAAAGAGGCTCCAGGCTTTCACAAGCGGGATGTGGAAGTTGCTCTTAATTTGGGATAAAGCATGTAAATAAGCTAAGAAGCCTTAGCAGAGGATGGTTTCGATCCATCGACCTCTGGGTTATGGGCCCAGCACGCTTCCGCTGCGCCACTCTGCTTGCTGTAGAAAAGCTCCCATTCACAGGGGTTTTCAAAACGACTTGCGTTTAGGCACACATGAAGTAACACAAGAAGTGCCTCTGCCAGAAAAGTCATAAATGAGATCAGGTGAAAGCTACAAAGGGTTTTTAGCTTTGAGCAGAGGCAGCTTTTCTTCAGGTAGGAACAGAGCATTATATGAGTAAAAAAAAAGTCTTAGCAGAGGATGGTTTCGATCCATCGACCTCTGGGTTATGGGCCCAGCACGCTTCCGCTGCACCACTCTGTTGAAAACCTCCCTAGGTGGGACTCGAACCCACAAACCCTGACTTAGGAGGACAGGGACTTATCCACCAGGACACTGGGCCTGTTGAAAACCAGTCCTTGTGTGCCCCCCTTACTTCTGCTTCAGTGACCACAATAGGCTTGGTATTTAATCAAGGTCAGCACACAAAGTAATCCGGATGATCAATTAATTTGACAGGCCACCGGGCCACTCTGCTTGCCATAAAATAGCTCCAATTCACAGGTGTTTTCAATAGGACTTGCATTTAGGCACACATGAAGTGGTCCTCAGTCACAGACGATATCTAGTGAAAATGATTATGGTTTCAGCATAGAACTGCATTAGCTCTTCTTCAAATAGGAACAGGACATGTGTATAAGTAAAGCGGTCTTAGCAGAGGATGGTTTCGATCCATCGACCTCTGGGTTATGGGCCCAGCACGCTTCCGCTGCGCCACTCTGCTGAAAACCTCCCTAGGTGGGACTCGAACCCACAAACCCTGACTTAGGAGGACAGGGACTTATCCACCAGGACACTGGGCCTGTTGAAAACCAGTCCTTGTGTGCCCCCCTTACTTCTGCTTCAGTGACCACAATAGGCTTGGTATTTAATCAAGGTCAGCACACAAAGTAATCCGGATGATCAATTAATATGACAGGCCACCTGGCCACTCTGCTTGCCATAAAATAGCTCCAATTCACAGGTGTTTTCAATCGGACTTGCGTTTAGGCACACATGAAGTGGTCCTCAGTCACAGATGATATCTGGTGAAAATGATTATGGTTTCAGCATAGAACTGCATTAGCTCTTCTTCAAATAGGAACAGGACATGTATATAAGTAAAGCGGTCTTAGCAGAGGATGGTTTCGATCCATCGACCTCTGGGTTATGGGACCAGCACGCTTCCGCTGCGCCACTCTGCTGTAAACCACCCCAGATGGGACTCGAACCCACAATCCCTGGCTTAGGAGGCCAGTGCCTTATCCATTAGGCCACTGGGGCTGTGAAAACCTAGCCCTCATGTGCCCCCATTAATTCTGCTTCAGTGACAACAAAAGACTTGGCATTTAAACATGGCCAGCACACAAAGTGATCCACTGAACGGCTACTTCGACAGGCCACTGGGGCATGACTCGTTTGCCCAACTAATTCTCCATCTCATTCAGGTGGCTCAGTCAATGAGGCATTTAAACAGGGCCTACACACAAAGTTTTCTGAACGAATGACTATTACACCCGCTTTCCAGAACATTGTGCAGCATTGTTATAGTTCCAGGACAAAGAGGCTCCAGGCTTTCACAAGCGGGATGTGGAAGTTGCTCTTAATTTGGGATAAAGCATGTAAATAAGCTAAGAAGCCTTAGCAGAGGATGGTTTCGATCCATCGACCTCTGGGTTATGGGCCCAGCACGCTTCCGCTGCGCCACTCTGCTTGCTGTAGAAAAGCTCCCATTCACAGGGGTTTTCAAAACGACTTGCGTTTAGGCACACATGAAGTAACACATGAAGTGCCTCTGCCAGAGAAGTCATAAATGAGATCAGGTGAAAGCAACAAAGGGTTTTTAGCTTTGAGCAGAGGCAGCTTTTCTTCAGGTAGGAACAGAGCATTATATGAGTAAAAAAAAAGTCTTAGCAGAGGATGGTTTCGATCCATCGACCTCTGGGTTATGGGCCCAGCACGCTTCCGCTGCTCCACTCTGCTGAAAACCTCCCTAGGTGGGACTCGAACCCACAAACCCTGACTTAGGAGGACAGGGACTTATCCACTAGGACACTGGGCCTGTTGAAAACCAGTCCTTGTGTGCCCCTCTTACTTCTGCTTCAGTGACCACAATAGGCTTGGTATTTAATCAAGGTCAGCACACAAAGTAATCCGGATGATCAATTAATTTGACAGGCCACCGGGCCACTCTGCTTGCCATAAAATAGCTCCAATTCACAGGTGTTTTCAATAGGACTTGCATTTAGGCACACATGAAGTGGTCCTCAGTCACAGACGATATCTAGTGAAAATGATTATGGTTTCAGCATAGAACTGCATTAGCTCTTCTTCAAATAGGAACAGGACATGTGTATAAGTAAAGCGGTCTTAGCAGAGGATGGTTTCGATCCATCGACCTCTGGGTTATCGGCCAAGCACGCTTCCGCTGCACCACTCTGCTGTAAACCACCCCAGATGGGACTCGAACCCACAATCCCTGGCTTAGGAGGCCAGTGCCTTATCCATTAGGCCACTGGGGCTGTGAAAAACCTAGCCCTCATGTGCCCCCATTAATTCTGCTTCAGTGACAACAAAAGACTTGGCATTTAAACATGGCCAGCACACAAAGTGATCCACTGAACGGCTACTTCGACAGGCCACTGGGGCATGACTCGTTTGCCCAACTAATTCTCCATCTCATTTAGGTGGCTCAGTCAATGAGGCATTTGAAACAGGGCCTACACACAAAGTTTTCTGAACGAATGACTATTACACCCGCTTTCCAGAACATTGTGCAGCATTGTTATAGTTCCAGGACAAAGAGGCTCCAGGCTTTCACAAGCGGGATGTGGAAGTTGCTCTTAATTTGGGATAAAGCATGTAAATAAGCTAAGAAGCCTTAGCAGAGGATGGTTTCGATCCATCGACCTCTGGGTTATGGGCCCAGCACGCTTCCGCTGCGCCACTCTGCTTGCTGTAGAAAAGCTCCCATTCACAGGGGTTTTCAAAACGACTTGCGTTTAGGCACACATGAAGTAACACATGAAGTGCCTCTGCCAGAAAAGTCATAAATGAGATCAGGTGAAAGCAACAAAGGGTTTTTAGCTTTGAGCAGAGGCAGCTTTTCTTCAGGTAGGAACAGAGCATTATATGAGTAAAAAAAAAGTCTTAGCAGAGGATGGTTTCGATCCATCGACCTCTGGGTTATGGGCCCAGCACGCTTCCGCTGCGCCACTCTGCTGAAAACCTCCCTAGGTGGGACTCGAACCCACAAACCTTGACTTAGGAGGACAGGGACTTATCCACCAGGACACTGGGCCTGTTGAAAACCAGTCCTTGTGTGCCCCCCTTACTTCTGCTTCAGTGACCACAATAGGCTTGGTATTTAATCAAGGTCAGCACACAAAGTAATCCGGATGATCAATTAATTTGACAGGCCACCGGGCCACTCTGCTTGCCATAAAATAGCTCCAATTCACAGGTGTTTTCAATAGGACTTGCATTTAGGCACACATGAAGTGGTCCTCAGTAACAGATAATATCTGGTGAAAATGATTATGGTTTCAGCATAGAACTGCATTAGCTCTTCTTCAAATAGGAACAGGACATGTATATAAGTAAAGCTGTCTTAGCAGAGGATGGTTTCGATCCATCGACCTCTGGGTTATGGGCCCAGCACGCTTCCGCTGCGCCACTCTGCTGTAAACCACCCCAGATGGGACTCGAACCCACAATCCCTGGCTTAGGAGGCCAGTGCCTTATCCATTAGGCCACTGGGGCTGTGAAAACCTAGCCCTCATGTGCCCCCATTAATTCTGCTTCAGTGACAACAAAAGACTTGGCATTTAAACATGGCCAGCACACAAAGTGATCCACTGAACGGCTACTTCGACAGGCCACTGGGGCATGACTCGTTTGCCCAACTAATTCTCCATCTCATTCAGGTGGCTCAGTCAATGAGGCATTTAAACAGGGCCTACACACAAAGTTTTCTGAACGAATGACTATTACACCCGCTTTCCAGAACATTGTGCAGCATTGTTATAGTTCCAGGACAAAGAGGCTCCAGGCTTTCACAAGCGGGATGTGGAAGTTGCTCTTAATTTGGGATAAAGCATGTAAATAAGCTAAGAAGCCTTAGCAGAGGATGGTTTCGATCCATCGACCTCTGGGTTATGGGCCCAGCACGCTTCCGCTGCGCCACTCTGCTTGCTGTAGAAAAGCTCCCATTCACAGGGGTTTTCAAAACGACTTGCGTTTAGGCACACATGAAGTAACACAAGAAGTGCCTCTGCCAGAAAAGTCATAAATGAGATCAGGTGAAAGCTACAAAGGGTTTTTAGCTTTGAGCAGAGGCAGCTTTTCTTCAGGTAGGAACAGAGCATTATATGAGTAAAAAAAAAGTCTTAGCAGAGGATGGTTTCGATCCATCGACCTCTGGGTTATGGGCCCAGCACGCTTCCGCTGCACCACTCTGTTGAAAACCTCCCTAGGTGGGACTCGAACCCACAAACCCTGACTTAGGAGGACAGGGACTTATCCACTAGGACACTGGGCCAGTTGAAAACCAGTCCTTGTGTGCCCCCCTTACTTCTGCTTCAGTGACCACAATAGGCTTGGTATTTAGTCAAGGTCAGCACACAAAGTAATCCGGATGATCAATTAATTTGACAGGCCACCGGGCCACTCTGCTTGCCATAAAATAGCTCCAATTCACAGGTGTTTTCAATAGGACTTGCATTTAGGCACACATGAAGTGGTCCTCAGTCACAGACGATATCTAGTGAAAATGATTATGGTTTCAGCATAGAACTGCATTAGCTCTTCTTCAAATAGGAACAGGACATGTGTATAAGTAAAGCGGTCTTAGCAGAGGATGGTTTCGATCCATCGACCTCTGGGTTATGGGCCCAGCACGCTTCCGCTGCGCCACTCTGCTGAAAACCTCCCTAGGTGGGACTCGAACCCACAAACCCTGACTTAGGAGGACAGGGACTTATCCACCAGGACACTGGGCCTGTTGAAAACCAGTCCTTGTGTGCCCCCCTTACTTCTGCTTCAGTGACCACAATAGGCTTGGTATTTAATCAAGGTCAGCACACAAAGTAATCCGGATGATCAATTAATATGACAGGCCACCTGGCCACTCTGCTTGCCATAAAATAGCTCCAATTCACAGGTGTTTTCAATCGGACTTGCGTTTAGGCACACATGAAGTGGTCCTCAGTCACAGATGATATCTGGTGAAAATGATTATGGTTTCAGCATAGAACTGCATTAGCTCTTCTTCAAATAGGAACAGGACATGTATATAAGTAAGCGGTCTTAGCAGAGGATGGTTTCGATCCATCGACCTCTGGGTTATGGGCCCAGCACGCTTCCGCTGCGCCACTCTGCTGTAAACCACCCCAGATGGGACTCAAACCCACAATCCCTGGCTTAGGAGGCCAGTGCCTTATCCATTAGGCCACTGGGGCTGTGAAAAACCTAGCCCTCATGTGCCCCCATTAATTCTGCTTCAGTGACAACAAAAGACTTGGCATTTAAACATGGCCAGCACACAAAGTGATCCACTGAACGGCTACTTCGACAGGCCACTGGGGCATGACTCGTTTGCCCAACTAATTCTCCATCTCATTCAGGTGGCTCAGTCAATGAGGCATTTGAAACAGGGCCTACACACAAAGTTTTCTGAACGAATGACTATTACACCCGCTTTCCAGAACATTGTGCAGCATTGTTATAGTTCCAGGACAAAGAGGCTCCAGGCTTTCACAAGCGGGATGTGGAAGTTGCTCTTAATTTGGGATAAAGCATGTAAATAAGCTAAGAAGCCTTAGCAGAGGATGGTTTCGATCCATCGACCTCTGGGTTATGGGCCCAGCACGCTTCCGCTGCGCCACTCTGCTTGCTGTAGAAAAGCTCCCATTCACAGGGGTTTTCAAAACGACTTGCGTTTAGGCACACATGAAGTAACACATGAAGTGCCTCTGCCAGAAAAGTCATAAATGAGATCAGGTGAAAGCAACAAAGGGTTTTTAGCTTTGAGCAGAGGCAGCTTTTCTTCAGGTAGGAACAGAGCATTATATGAGTAAAAAAAAAGTCTTAGCAGAGGATGGTTTCGATCCATCGACCTCTGGGTTATGGGCCCAGCACGCTTCCGCTGCGCCACTCTGCTGAAAACCTCCCTAGGTGGGACTCGAACCCACAAACCTTGACTTAGGAGGACAGGGACTTATCCACCAGGACACTGGGCCTGTTGAAAACCAGTCCTTGTGTGCCCCCCTTACTTCTGCTTCAGTGACCACAATAGGCTTGGTATTTAATCAAGGTCAGCACACAAAGTAATCCGGATGATCAATTAATTTGACAGGCCACCGGGCCACTCTGCTTGCCATAAAATAGCTCCAATTCACAGGTGTTTTCAATAGGACTTGCATTTAGGCACACATGAAGTGGTCCTCAGTAACAGATAATATCTGGTGAAAATGATTATGGTTTCAGCATAGAACTGCATTAGCTCTTCTTCAAATAGGAACAGGACATGTATATAAGTAAAGCTGTCTTAGCAGAGGATGGTTTCGATCCATCGACCTCTGGGTTATGGGCCCAGCACGCTTCCGCTGCGCCACTCTGCTGTAAACCACCCCAGATGGGACTCGAACCCACAATCCCTGGCTTAGGAGGCCAGTGCCTTATCCATTAGGCCACTGGGGCTGTGAAAACCTAGCCCTCATGTGCCCCCATTAATTCTGCTTCAGTGACAACAAAAGACTTGGCATTTAAACATGGCCAGCACACAAAGTGATCCACTGAACGGCTACTTCGACAGGCCACTGGGGCATGACTCGTTTGCCCAACTAATTCTCCATCTCATTCAGGTGGCTCAGTCAATGAGGCATTTAAACAGGGCCTACACACAAAGTTTTCTGAACGAATGACTATTACACCCGCTTTCCAGAACATTGTGCAGCATTGTTATAGTTCCAGGACAAAGAGGCTCCAGGCTTTCACAAGCGGGATGTGGAAGTTGCTCTTAATTTGGGATAAAGCATGTAAATAAGCTAAGAAGCCTTAGCAGAGGATGGTTTCGATCCATCGACCTCTGGGTTATGGGCCCAGCACGCTTCCGCTGCGCCACTCTGCTTGCTGTAGAAAAGCTCCCATTCACAGGGGTTTTCAAAACGACTTGCGTTTAGGCACACATGAAGTAACACAAGAAGTGCCTCTGCCAGAAAAGTCATAAATGAGATCAGGTGAAAGCTACAAAGGGTTTTTAGCTTTGAGCAGAGGCAGCTTTTCTTCAGGTAGGAACAGAGCATTATATGAGTAAAAAAAAAGTCTTAGCAGAGGATGGTTTCGATCAATCGACCTCTGGGTTATGGGCCCAGCACGCTTCCGCTGCACCACTCTGTTGAAAACCTCCCTAGGTGGGACTCGAACCCACAAACCCTGACTTAGGAGGACAGGGACTTATCCACCAGGACACTGGGCCTGTTGAAAACCAGTCCTTGTGTGCCCCCCTTACTTCTGCTTCAGTGACCACAATAGGCTTGGTATTTAATCAAGGTCAGCACACAAAGTAATCCGGATGATCAATTAATTTGACAGGCCACCGGGCCACTCTGCTTGCCATAAAATAGCTCCAATTCACAGGTGTTTTCAATAGGACTTGCATTTAGGCACACATGAAGTGGTCCTCAGTCACAGACGATATCTAGTGAAAATGATTATGGTTTCAGCATAGAACTGCATTAGCTCTTCTTCAAATAGGAACAGGACATGTGTATAAGTAAAGCGGTCTTAGCAGAGGATGGTTTCGATCCATCGACCTCTGGGTTATGGGCCCAGCACGCTTCCGCTGCGCCACTCTGCTGAAAACCTCCCTAGGTGGGACTCGAACCCACAAACCCTGACTTAGGAGGACAGGGACTTATCCACCAGGACACTGGGCCTGTTGAAAACCAGTCCTTGTGTGCCCCCCTTACTTCTGCTTCAGTGACCACAATAGGCTTGGTATTTAATCAAGGTCAGCACACAAAGTAATCCGGATGATCAATTAATATGACAGGCCACCTGGCCACTCTGCTTGCCATAAAATAGCTCCAATTCACAGGTGTTTTCAATCGGACTTGCGTTTAGGCACACATGAAGTGGTCCTCAGTCACAGATGATATCTGGTGAAAATGATTATGGTTTCAGCATAGAACTGCATTAGCTCTTCTTCAAATAGGAACAGGACATGTATATGAGTAAGCGGTCTTAGCAGAGGATGGTTTCGATCCATCGACCTCTGGGTTATGGGCCCAGCACGCTTCCGCTGCGCCACTCTGCTGTAAACCACCCCAGATGGGACTCAAACCCACAATCCCTGGCTTAGGAGGCCAGTGCCTTATCCATTAGGCCACTGGGGCTGTGAAAAACCTAGCCCTCATGTGCCCCCATTAATTCTGCTTCAGTGACAACAAAAGACTTGGCATTTAAACATGGCCAGCACACAAAGTGATCCACTGAACGGCTACTTCGACAGGCCACTGGGGCATGACTCGTTTGCCCAACTAATTCTCCATCTCATTCAGGTGGCTCAGTCAATGAGGCATTTGAAACAGGGCCTACACACAAAGTTTTCTGAACGAATGACTATTACACCCGCTTTCCAGAACATTGTGCAGCATTGTTATAGTTCCAGGACAAAGAGGCTCCAGGCTTTCACAAGCGGGATGTGGAAGTTGCTCTTAATTTGGGATAAAGCATGTAAATAAGCTAAGAAGCCTTAGCAGAGGATGGTTTCGATCCATCGACCTCTGGGTTATGGGCCCAGCACGCTTCCGCTGCGCCACTCTGCTTGCTGTAGAAAAGCTCCCATTCACAGGGGTTTTCAAAACGACTTGCGTTTAGGCACACATGAAGTAACACATGAAGTGCCTCTGCCAGAAAAGTCATAAATGAGATCAGGTGAAAGCAACAAAGGGTTTTTAGCTTTGAGCAGAGGCAGCTTTTCTTCAGGTAGGAACAGAGCATTATATGAGTAAAAAAAAAGTCTTAGCAGAGGATGGTTTCGATCCATCGACCTCTGGGTTATGGGCCCAGCACGCTTCCGCTGCGCCACTCTGCTGAAAACCTCCCTAGGTGGGACTCGAACCCACAAACCTTGACTTAGGAGGAGAGGGACTTATCCACCAGGACACTGGGCCTGTTGAAAACCAGTCCTTGTGTGCCCCCCTTACTTCTGCTTCAGTGACCACAATAGGCTTGGTATTTAATCAAGGTCAGCACACAAAGTAATCCGGATGATCAATTAATTTGACAGGCCACCGGGCCACTCTGCTTGCCATAAAATAGCTCCAATTCACAGGTGTTTTCAATAGGACTTGCATTTAGGCACACATGAAGTGGTCCTCAGTAACAGATAATATCTGGTGAAAATGATTATGGTTTCAGCATAGAACTGCATTAGCTCTTCTTCAAATAGGAACAGGACATGTATATAAGTAAAGCTGTCTTAGCAGAGGATGGTTTCGATCCATCGACCTCTGGGTTATGGGCCCAGCACGCTTCCGCTGCGCCACTCTGCTGTAAACCACCCCAGATGGGACTCGAACCCACAATCCCTGGCTTAGGAGGCCAGTGCCTTATCCATTAGGCCACTGGGGCTGTGAAAACCTAGCCCTCATGTGCCCCCATTAATTCTGCTTCAGTGACAACAAAAGACTTGGCATTTAAACATGGCCAGCACACAAAGTGATCCACTGAACGGCTACTTCGACAGGCCACTGGGGCATGACTCGTTTGCCCAACTAATTCTCCATCTCATTCAGGTGGCTCAGTCAATGAGGCATTTAAACAGGGCCTACACACAAAGTTTTCTGAACGAATGACTATTACACCCGCTTTCCAGAACATTGTGCAGCATTGTTATAGTTCCAGGACAAAGAGGCTCCAGGCTTTCACAAGCGGGATGTGGAAGTTGCTCTTAATTTGGGATAAAGCATGTAAATAAGCTAAGAAGCCTTAGCAGAGGATGGTTTCGATCCATCGACCTCTGGGTTATGGGCCCAGCACGCTTCCGCTGCGCCACTCTGCTTGCTGTAGAAAAGCTCCCATTCACAGGGGTTTTCAAAACGACTTGCGTTTAGGCACACATGAAGTAACACAAGAAGTGCCTCTGCCAGAAAAGTCATAAATGAGATCAGGTGAAAGCTACAAAGGGTTTTTAGCTTTGAGCAGAGGCAGCTTTTCTTCAGGTAGGAACAGAGCATTATATGAGTAAAAAAAAAGTCTTAGCAGAGGATGGTTTCGATCAATCGACCTCTGGGTTATGGGCCCAGCACGCTTCCGCTGCACCACTCTGTTGAAAACCTCCCTAGGTGGGACTCGAACCCACAAACCCTGACTTAGGAGGACAGGGACTTATCCACCAGGACACTGGGCCTGTTGAAAACCAGTCCTTGTGTGCCCCCCTTACTTCTGCTTCAGTGACCACAATAGGCTTGGTATTTAATCAAGGTCAGCACACAAAGTAATCCGGATGATCAATTAATTTGACAGGCCACCGGGCCACTCTGCTTGCCATAAAATAGCTCCAATTCACAGGTGTTTTCAATAGGACTTGCATTTAGGCACACATGAAGTGGTCCTCAGTCACAGACGATATCTAGTGAAAATGATTATGGTTTCAGCATAGAACTGCATTAGCTCTTCTTCAAATAGGAACAGGACATGTGTATAAGTAAAGCGGTCTTAGCAGAGGATGGTTTCGATCCATCGACCTCTGGGTTATGGGCCCAGCACGCTTCCGCTGCGCCACTCTGCTGAAAACCTCCCTAGGTGGGACTCGAACCCACAAACCCTGACTTAGGAGGACAGGGACTTATCCACCAGGACACTGGGCCTGTTGAAAACCAGTCCTTGTGTGCCCCCCTTACTTCTGCTTCAGTGACCACAATAGGCTTGGTATTTAATCAAGGTCAGCACACAAAGTAATCCGGATGATCAATTAATATGACAGGCCACCTGGCCACTCTGCTTGCCATAAAATAGCTCCAATTCACAGGTGTTTTCAATCGGACTTGCGTTTAGGCACACATGAAGTGGTCCTCAGTCACAGATGATATCTGGTGAAAATGATTATGGTTTCAGCATAGAACTGCATTAGCTCTTCTTCAAATAGGAACAGGACATGTATATAAGTAAGCGGTCTTAGCAGAGGATGGTTTCGATCCATCGACCTCTGGGTTATGGGCCCAGCACGCTTCCGCTGCGCCACTCTGCTGTAAACCACCCCAGATGGGACTCAAACCCACAATCCCTGGCTTAGGAGGCCAGTGCCTTATCCATTAGGCCACTGGGGCTGTGAAAAACCTAGCCCTCATGTGCCCCCATTAATTCTGCTTCAGTGACAACAAAAGACTTGGCATTTAAACATGGCCAGCACACAAAGTGATCCACTGAACGGCTACTTCGACAGGCCACTGGGGCATGACTCGTTTGCCCAACTAATTCTCCATCTCATTCAGGTGGCTCAGTCAATGAGGCATTTGAAACAGGGCCTACACACAAAGTTTTCTGAACGAATGACTATTACACCCGCTTTCCAGAACATTGTGCAGCATTGTTATAGTTCCAGGACAAAGAGGCTCCAGGCTTTCACAAGCGGGATGTGGAAGTTGCTCTTAATTTGGGATAAAGCATGTAAATAAGCTAAGAAGCCTTAGCAGAGGATGGTTTCGATCCATCGACCTCTGGGTTATTCCGCTGCGCCACTCTGCTTGCTGTAGAAAAGCTCCCATTCACAGGGGTTTTCAAAACGACTTGCGTTTAGGCACACATGAAGTAACACATGAAGTGCCTCTGCCAGAAAAGTCATAAATGAGATCAGGTGAAAGCAACAAAGGGTTTTTAGCTTTGAGCAGAGGCAGCTTTTCTTCAGGTAGGAACAGAGCATTATATGAGTAAAAAAAAAGTCTTAGCAGAGGATGGTTTCGATCCATCGACCTCTGGGTTATGGGCCCAGCACGCTTCCGCTGCGCCACTCTGCTGAAAACCTCCCTAGGTGGGACTCGAACCCACAAACCTTGACTTAGGAGGACAGGGACTTATCCACCAGGACACTGGGCCTGTTGAAAACCAGTCCTTGTGTGCCCCCCTTACTTCTGCTTCAGTGACCACAATAGGCTTGGTATTTAATCAAGGTCAGCACACAAAGTAATCCGGATGATCAATTAATTTGACAGGCCACCGGGCCACTCTGCTTGCCATAAAATAGCTCCAATTCACAGGTGTTTTCAATAGGACTTGCATTTAGGCACACATGAAGTGGTCCTCAGTAACAGATAATATCTGGTGAAAATGATTATGGTTTCAGCATAGAACTTCATTAGCTCTTCTTCAAATAGGAACAGGACATGTATATAAGTAAAGCTGTTTTAGCAGAGGATGGTTTCGATCCATCGACCTCTGGGTTATGGGCCCAGCACGCTTCCGCTGCGCCACTCTGCTGTAAACCACCCGAGATGGGACTCAAACCCACAATCCCTGGCTTAGGAGGCCAGTGCCTTATCCATTAGGCCACTGGGGCTGTGAAAACCTAGCCCTCATGTGCCCCCATTAATTCTGCTTCAGTGACAACAAAAGACTTGGCATTTAAACATGGCCAGCACACAAAGTGATCCACTGAACGGCTACTTCGACAGGCCACTGGGGCATGACTCGTTTGCCCAACTAATTCTCCATCTCATTCAGGTGGCTCAGTCAATGAGGCATTTAAACAGGGCCTACACACAAAGTTTTCTGAACGAATGACTATTACACCCGCTTTCCAGAACATTGTGCAGCATTGTTATAGTTCCAGGACAAAGAGGCTCCAGGCTTTCACAAGCGGGATGTGGAAGTTGCTCTTAATTTGGGATAAAGCATGTAAATAAGCTAAGAAGCCTTTGCAGAGGATGGTTTCGATCCATCGACCTCTGGGTTATGGGCCCAGCACGCTTCCGCTGCGCCACTCTGCTTGCTGTTGAAAAGCTCCCATTCACAGGGGTTTTCAAAACGACTTGCGTTTAGGCACACATGAAGTAACACAAGAAGTGCCTCTGCCAGAAAAGTCATAAATGAGATCAGGTGAAAGCTACAAAGGGTTTTTAGCTTTGAGCAGAGGCAGCTTTTCTTCAGGTAGGAACAGAGCATTATATGAGTAAAAAAAAAGTCTTAGCAGAGGATGGTTTCGATCCATCGACCTCTGGGTTATGGGCCCAGCACGCTTCCGCTGCTCCACTCTGCTGAAAACCTCCCTAGGTGGGACTCGAACCCACAAACCCTGACTTAGGAGGACAGGGACTTATCCACTAGGACACTGGGCCTGTTGAAAACCAGTCCTTGTGTGCCCCTCTTACTTCTGCTTCAGTGACCACAATAGGCTTGGTATTTAATCAAGGTCAGCACACAAAGTAATCCGGATGATCAATTAATTTGACAGGCCACCGGGCCACTCTGCTTGCCATAAAATAGCTCCAATTCACAGGTGTTTTCAATAGGACTTGCATTTAGGCACACATGAAGTGGTCCTCAGTCACAGACGATATCTAGTGAAAATGATTATGGTTTCAGCATAGAACTGCATTAGCTCTTCTTCAAATAGGAACAGGACATGTGTATAAGTAAAGCGGTCTTAGCAGAGGATGGTTTCGATCCATCGACCTCTGGGTTATCGGCCAAGCACGCTTCCGCTGCACCACTCTGCTGTAAACCACCCCAGATGGGACTCGAACCCACAATCCCTGGCTTAGGAGGCCAGTGCCTTATCCATTAGGCCACTGGGGCTGTGAAAAACCTAGCCCTCATGTGCCCCCATTAATTCTGCTTCAGTGACAACAAAAGACTTGGCATTTAAACATGGCCAGCACACAAAGTGATCCACTGAACGGCTACTTCGACAGGCCACTGGGGCATGACTCGTTTGCCCAACTAATTCTCCATCTCATTTAGGTGGCTCAGTCAATGAGGCATTTGAAACAGGGCCTACACACAAAGTTTTCTGAACGAATGACTATTACACCCGCTTTCCAGAACATTGTGCAGCATTGTTATAGTTCCAGGACAAAGAGGCTCCAGGCTTTCACAAGCGGGATGTGGAAGTTGCTCTTAATTTGGGATAAAGCATGTAAATAAGCTAAGAAGCCTTAGCAGAGGAATGTTTTCGATCCATCGACCTCTGGGTTATGGGCCCAGCACGCTTCCGCTGCGCCACTCTGCTTGCTGTAGAAAAGCTCCCATTCACAGGGGTTTTCAAAACGACTTGCGTTTAGGCACACATGAAGTAACACATGAAGTGCCTCTGCCAGAAAAGTCATAAATGAGATCAGGTGAAAGCAACAAAGGGTTTTTAGCTTTGAGCAGAGGCAGCTTTTCTTCAGGTAGGAACAGAGCATTATATGAGTAAAAAAAAAGTCTTAGCAGAGGATGGTTTCGATCCATCGACCTCTGGGTTATGGGCCCAGCACGCTTCCGCTGCGCCACTCTGCTGAAAACCTCCCTAGGTGGGACTCGAACCCACAAACCTTGACTTAGGAGGACAGGGACTTATCCACCAGGACACTGGGCCTGTTGAAAACCAGTCCTTGTGTGCCCCCCTTACTTCTGCTTCAGTGACCACAATAGGCTTGGTATTTAATCAAGGTCAGCACACAAAGTAATCCGGATGATCAATTAATTTGACAGGCCACCGGGCCACTCTGCTTGCCATAAAATAGCTCCAATTCACAGGTGTTTTCAATAGGACTTGCATTTAGGCACACATGAAGTGGTCCTCAGTAACAGATAATATCTGGTGAAAATGATTATGGTTTCAGCATAGAACTGCATTAGCTCTTCTTCAAATAGGAACAGGACATGTATATAAGTAAAGCTGTCTTAGCAGAGGATGGTTTCGATCCATCGACCTCTGGGTTATGGGCCCAGCACGCTTCCGCTGCGCCACTCTGCTGTAAACCACCCCAGATGGGACTCGAACCCACAATCCCTGGCTTAGGAGGCCAGTGCCTTATCCATTAGGCCACTGGGGCTGTGAAAACCTAGCCCTCATGTGCCCCCATTAATTCTGCTTCAGTGACAACAAAAGACTTGGCATTTAAACATGGCCAGCACACAAAGTGATCCACTGAACGGCTACTTCGACAGGCCACTGGGGCATGACTCGTTTGCCCAACTAATTCTCCATCTCATTCAGGTGGCTCAGTCAATGAGGCATTTAAACAGGGCCTACACACAAAGTTTTCTGAACGAATGACTATTACACCCGCTTTCCAGAACATTGTGCAGCATTGTTATAGTTCCAGGACAAAGAGGCTCCAGGCTTTCACAAGCGGGATGTGGAAGTTGCTCTTAATTTGGGATAAAGCATGTAAATAAGCTAAGAAGCCTTAGCAGAGGATGGTTTCGATCCATCGACCTCTGGGTTATGGGCCCAGCACGCTTCCGCTGCGCCACTCTGCTTGCTGTAGAAAAGCTCCCATTCACAGGGGTTTTCAAAACGACTTGCGTTTAGGCACACATGAAGTAACACAAGAAGTGCCTCTGCCAGAAAAGTCATAAATGAGATCAGGTGAAAGCTACAAAGGGTTTTTAGCTTTGAGCAGAGGCAGCTTTTCTTCAGGTAGGAACAGAGCATTATATGAGTAAAAAAAAAGTCTTAGCAGAGGATGGTTTCGATCCATCGACCTCTGGGTTATGGGCCCAGCACGCTTCCGCTGCACCACTCTGTTGAAAACCTCCCTAGGTGGGACTCGAACCCACAAACCCTGACTTAGGAGGACAGGGACTTATCCACCAGGACACTGGGCCTGTTGAAAACCAGTCCTTGTGTGCCCCCCTTACTTCTGCTTCAGTGACCACAATAGGCTTGGTATTTAATCAAGGTCAGCACACAAAGTAATCCGGATGATCAATTAATTTGACAGGCCACCGGGCCACTCTGCTTGCCATAAAATAGCTCCAATTCACAGGTGTTTTCAATAGGACTTGCATTTAGGCACACATGAAGTGGTCCTCAGTCACAGACGATATCTAGTGAAAATGATTATGGTTTCAGCATAGAACTGCATTAGCTCTTCTTCAAATAGGAACAGGACATGTGTATAAGTAAAGCGGTCTTAGCAGAGGATGGTTTCGATCCATCGACCTCTGGGTTATGGGCCCAGCACGCTTCCGCTGCGCCACTCTGCTGAAAACCTCCCTAGGTGGGACTCGAACCCACAAACCCTGACTTAGGAGGACAGGGACTTATCCACCAGGACACTGGGCCTGTTGAAAACCAGTCCTTGTGTGCCCCCCTTACTTCTGCTTCAGTGACCACAATAGGCTTGGTATTTAATCAAGGTCAGCACACAAAGTAATCCGGATGATCAATTAATATGACAGGCCACCTGGCCACTCTGCTTGCCATAAAATAGCTCCAATTCACAGGTGTTTTCAATCGGACTTGCGTTTAGGCACACATGAAGTGGTCCTCAGTCACAGATGATATCTGGTGAAAATGATTATGGTTTCAGCATAGAACTGCATTAGCTCTTCTTCAAATAGGAACAGGACATGTATATAAGTAAGCGGTCTTAGCAGAGGATGGTTTCGATCCATCGACCTCTGGGTTATGGGCCCAGCACGCTTCCGCTGCGCCACTCTGCTGTAAACCACCCCAGATGGGACTCAAACCCACAATCCCTGGCTTAGGAGGCCAGTGCCTTATCCATTAGGCCACTGGGGCTGTGAAAAACCTAGCCCTCATGTGCCCCCATTAATTCTGCTTCAGTGACAACAAAAGACTTGGCATTTAAACATGGCCAGCACACAAAGTGATCCACTGAACGGCTACTTCGACAGGCCACTGGGGCATGACTCGTTTGCCCAACTAATTCTCCATCTCATTCAGGTGGCTCAGTCAATGAGGCATTTGAAACAGGGCCTACACACAAAGTTTTCTGAACGAATGACTATTACACCCGCTTTCCAGAACATTGTGCAGCATTGTTATAGTTCCAGGACAAAGAGGCTCCAGGCTTTCACAAGCGGGATGTGGAAGTTGCTCTTAATTTGGGATAAAGCATGTAAATAAGCTAAGAAGCCTTAGCAGAGGATGGTTTCGATCCATCGACCTCTGGGTTATTCCGCTGCGCCACTCTGCTTGCTGTAGAAAAGCTCCCATTCACAGGGGTTTTCAAAACGACTTGCGTTTAGGCACACATGAAGTAACACATGAAGTGCCTCTGCCAGAAAAGTCATAAATGAGATCAGGTGAAAGCAACAAAGGGTTTTTAGCTTTGAGCAGAGGCAGCTTTTCTTCAGGTAGGAACAGAGCATTATATGAGTAAAAAAAAAGTCTTAGCAGAGGATGGTTTCGATCCATCGACCTCTGGGTTATGGGCCCAGCACGCTTCCGCTGCGCCACTCTGCTGAAAACCTCCCTAGGTGGGACTCGAACCCACAAACCTTGACTTAGGAGGACAGGGACTTATCCACCAGGACACTGGGCCTGTTGAAAACCAGTCCTTGTGTGCCCCCCTTACTTCTGCTTCAGTGACCACAATAGGCTTGGTATTTAATCAAGGTCAGCACACAAAGTAATCCGGATGATCAATTAATTTGACAGGCCACCGGGCCACTCTGCTTGCCATAAAATAGCTCCAATTCACAGGTGTTTTCAATAGGACTTGCATTTAGGCACACATGAAGTGGTCCTCAGTAACAGATAATATCTGGTGAAAATGATTATGGTTTCAGCATAGAACTGCATTAGCTCTTCTTCAAATAGGAACAGGACATGTATATAAGTAAAGCTGTCTTAGCAGAGGATGGTTTCGATCCATCGACCTCTGGGTTATGGGCCCAGCACGCTTCCGCTGCGCCACTCTGCTGTAAACCACCCCAGATGGGACTCGAACCCACAATCCCTGGCTTAGGAGGCCAGTGCCTTATCCATTAGGCCACTGGGGCTAGGAAAACCTAGCCCTCATGTGCCCCCATTAATTCTGCTTCAGTGACAACAAAAGACTTGGCATTTAAACATGGCCAGCACACAAAGTGATCCACTGAACGGCTACTTCGACAGGCCACTGGGGCATGACTCGTTTGCCCAACTAATTCTCCATCTCATTCAGGTGGCTCAGTCAATGAGGCATTTAAACAGGGCCTACACACAAAGTTTTCTGAACGAATGACTATTACACCCGCTTTCCAGAACATTGTGCAGCATTGTTATAGTTCCAGGACAAAGAGGCTCCAGGCTTTCACAAGCGGGATGTGGAAGTTGCTCTTAATTTGGGATAAAGCATGTAAATAAGCTAAGAAGCCTTAGCAGAGGATGGTTTCGATCCATCGACCTCTGGGTTATGGGCCCAGCACGCTTCCGCTGCGCCACTCTGCTTGCTGTAGAAAAGCTCCCATTCACAGGGGTTTTCAAAACGACTTGCGTTTAGGCACACATGAAGTAACACAAGAAGTGCCTCTGCCAGAAAAGTCATAAATGAGATCAGGTGAAAGCTACAAAGGGTTTTTAGCTTTGAGCAGAGGCAGCTTTTCTTCAGGTAGGAACAGAGCATTATATGAGTAAAAAAAAAGTCTTAGCAGAGGATGGTTTCGATCCATCGACCTCTGGGTTATGGGCCCAGCACGCTTCCGCTGCACCACTCTGCTGAAAACCTCCCTAGGTGGGACTCGAACCCACAAACCCTGACTTAGGAGGACAGGGACTTATCCACCAGGACACTGGGCCTGTTGAAAACCAGTCCTTGTGTGCCCCCCTTACTTCTGCTTCAGTGACCACAATAGGCTTGGTATTTAATCAAGGTCAGCACACAAAGTAATCCGGATGATCAATTAATTTGACAGGCCACCGGGCCACTCTGCTTGCCATAAAATAGCTCCAATTCACAGGTGTTTTCAATAGGACTTGCATTTAGGCACACATGAAGTGGTCCTCAGTCACAGACGATATCTAGTGAAAATGATTATGGTTTCAGCATAGAACTGCATTAGCTCTTCTTCAAATAGGAACAGGACATGTGTATAAGTAAAGCGGTCTTAGCAGAGGATGGTTTCGATCCATCGACCTCTGGGTTATGGGCCCAGCACGCTTCCGCTGCGCCACTCTGCTGAAAACCTCCCTAGGTGGGACTCGAACCCACAAACCCTGACTTAGGAGGACAGGGACTTATCCACCAGGACACTGGGCCTGTTGAAAACCAGTCCTTGTGTGCCCCCCTTACTTCTGCTTCAGTGACCACAATAGGCTTGGTATTTAATCAAGGTCAGCACACAAAGTAATCCGGATGATCAATTAATATGACAGGCCACCTGGCCACTCTGCTTGCCATAAAATAGCTCCAATTCACAGGTGTTTTCAATCGGACTTGCGTTTAGGCACACATGAAGTGGTCCTCAGTCACAGATGATATCTGGTGAAAATGATTATGGTTTCAGCATAGAACTGCATTAGCTCTTCTTCAAATAGGAACAGGACATGTATATAAGTAAAGCGGTCTTAGCAGAGGATGGTTTCGATCCATCGACCTCTGGGTTATGGGCCCAGCACGCTTCCGCTGCGCCACTCTGCTGTAAACCACCCCAGATGGGACTCGAACCCACAATCCCTGGCTTAGGAGGCCAGTGCCTTATCCATTAGGCCACTGGGGCTGTGAAAAACCTAGCCCTCATGTGCCCCCATTAATTCTGCTTCAGTGACAACAAAAGACTTGGCATTTAAACATGGCCAGCACACAAAGTGATCCACTGAACGGCTACTTCGACAGGCCACTGGGGCATGACTCGTTTGCACAACTAATTCTCCATCTCATTCAGGTGGCTCAGTCAATGAGGCATTTGAAACAGGGCCTACACACAAAGTTTTCTGAACGAATGACTATTACACCCGCTTTCCAGAACATTGTGCAGCATTGTTATAGTTCCAGGACAAAGAGGCTCCAGGCTTTCACAAGCGGGATGTGGAAGTTGCTCTTAATTTGGGATAAAGCATGTAAATAAGCTAAGAAGCCTTAGCAGAGGATGGTTTCGATCCATCGACCTCTGGGTTATGGGCCCAGCACGCTTCCGCTGCGCCACTCTGCTTGCTGTAGAAAAGCTCCCATTCACAGGGGTTTTCAAAACGACTTGCGTTTAGGCACACATGAAGTAACACATGAAGTGCCTCTGCCAGAAAAGTCATAAATGAGATCAGGTGAAAGCAACAAAGGGTTTTTAGCTTTGAGCAGAGGCAGCTTTTCTTCAGGTAGGAACAGAGCATTATATGAGTAAAAAAAAAGTCTTAGCAGAGGATGGTTTCGATCCATCGACCTCTGGGTTATGGGCCCAGCACGCTTCCGCTGCGCCACTCTGCTGAAAACCTCCCTAGGTGGGACTCGAACCCACAAACCCTGACTTAGGAGGACAGGGACTTATCCACTAGGACACTGGGCCTGTTGAAAACCAGTCCTTGTGTGCCCCCCTTACTTCTGCTTCAGTGACCACAATAGGCTTGGTATTTAATCAAGGTCAGCACACAAAGTAATCCGGATGATCAATTAATTTGACAGGCCACCGGGCCACTCTGCTTGCCATAAAATAGCTCCAATTCACAGGTGTTTTCAATAGGACTTGCATTTAGGCACACATGAAGTGGTCCTCAGTCACAGACGATATCTAGTGAAAATGATTATGGTTTCAGCATAGAACTGCATTAGCTCTTCTTCAAATAGGAACAGGACATGTGTATAAGTAAAGCGGTCTTAGCAGAGGATGGTTTCGATCCATCGACCTCTGGGTTATGGGCCCAGCACGCTTCCGCTGCGCCACTCTGCTGTAAACCACCCCAGATGGGACTCGAACCCACAATCCCTGGCTTAGGAGGCCAGTGCCTTATCCATTAGGCCACTGGGGCTGTGAAAAACCTAGCCCTCATGTGCCCCCATTAATTCTGCTTCAGTGACAACAAAAGACTTGGCATTTAAACATGGCCAGCACACAAAGTGATCCACTGAACGGCTACTTCGACAGGCCACTGGGGCATGACTCGTTTGCCCAACTAATTCTCCATCTCATTCAGGTGGCTCAGTCAATGAGGCATTTGAAACAGGGCCTACACACAAAGTTTTCTGAACGAATGACTATTACACCCGCTTTCCAGAACATTGTGCAGCATTGTTATAGTTCCAGGACAAAGAGGCTCCAGGCTTTCACAAGCGGGATGTGGAAGTTGCTCTTAATTTGGGATAAAGCATGTAAATAAGCTAAGAAGCCTTAGCAGAGGATGGTTTCGATCCATCGACCTCTGGGTTATGGGCCCAGCACGCTTCCGCTGCGCCACTCTGCTTGCTGTAGAAAAGCTCCCATTCACAGGGGTTTTCAAAACGACTTGCGTTTAGGCACACATGAAGTAACACATGAAGTGCCTCTGCCAGAAAAGTCATAAATGAGATCAGGTGAAAGCAACAAAGGGTTTTTAGCTTTGAGCAGAGGCAGCTTTTCTTCAGGTAGGAACAGAGCATTATATGAGTAAAAAAAAAGTCTTAGCAGAGGATGGTTTCGATCCATCGACCTCTGGGTTATGGGCCCAGCACGCTTCCGCTGCGCCACTCTGCTGAAAACCTCCCTAGGTGGGACTCGAACCCACAAACCCTGACTTAGGAGGACAGGGACTTATCCACTAGGACACTGGGCCTGTTGAAAACCAGTCCTTGTGTGCCCCCCTTACTTCTGCTTCAGTGACCACAATAGGCTTGGTATTTAATCAAGGTCAGCACACAAAGTAATCCGGATGATCAATTAATTTGACAGGCCACCGGGCCACTCTGCTTGCCATAAAATAGCTCCAATTCACAGGTGTTTTCAATAGGACTTGCATTTAGGCACACATGAAGTGGTCCTCAGTCACAGACGATATCTAGTGAAAATGATTATGGTTTCAGCATAGAACTGCATTAGCTCTTCTTCAAATAGGAACAGGACATGTGTATAAGTAAAGCGGTCTTAGCAGAGGATGGTTTCGATCCATCGACCTCTGGGTTATCGGCCAAGCACGCTTCCGCTGCACCACTCTGCTGTAAACCACCCCAGATGGGACTCGAACCCACAATCCCTGGCTTAGGAGGCCAGTGCCTTATCCATTAGGCCACTGGGGCTGTGAAAATCTAGCCCTCATGTGCCCCCATTAATTCTGCTTCAGTGACAACAAAAGACTTGGCATTTAAACATGGCCAGCACACAAAGTGATCCACTGAACGGCTACCTCGACAGGCCACTGGGGCATGACTCGTTTGCCCAACTAATTCTCCATCTCATTCAGGTGGCTCAGTCAATGAGGCATTTAAACAGGGCCTACACACAAAGTTTTCTGAACGAATGACTATTACACCCGCTTTCCAGAACATTGTGCAGCATTGTTATAGTTCCAGGCCAAAGAGGCTCCAGGTTTTCACAAGCGGGATGTGGAAGTTGCTCTTAATTTGGGATAAAGCATGTAAATAAGCTAAGAAGCCTTAGCAGAGGATGGTTTCGATCCATCGACCTCTGGGTTATGGGCCCAGCACGCTTCCGCTGCGCCACTCTGCTTGCTGTAGAAAAGCTCCCATTCACAGGGGTTTTCAAAACGACTTGCGTTTAGGCACACATGAAGTAACACATGAAGTGCCTCTGCCAGAAAAGTCATAAATGAGATCAGGTGAAAGCAACAAAGGGTTTTTAGCTTTGAGCAGAGGCAGCTTTTCTTCAGGTAGGAACAGAGCATTATATGAGTAAAAAAAAAGTCTTAGCAGAGGATGGTTT
The DNA here is from genome assembly GCF_949357685.1 of Gobio gobio. Classification (NCBI taxonomy): domain Eukaryota; kingdom Metazoa; phylum Chordata; class Actinopteri; order Cypriniformes; family Gobionidae; genus Gobio; species Gobio gobio. Next base: position 5,963,429 of record NC_137103.1, read on the forward strand.
CGATCCATCGACCTCTGGGTTATGGGCCCAGCACGCTTCCGCTGCACCACTCTGCTGAAAACCTCCCTAGGTGGGACTCAAACCCACAAACCCTGACTTAGGAGGACAGGGACTTATCCACCAGGACACTGGGCCTGTTGAAAACCAGTCCTTGTGTGCCCCCCTTACTTCTGCTTCAGTGACCACAATAGGCTTGGTATTTAATCAAGGTCAGCACACAAAGTAATCCGGATGATCAATTAATTTGACAGGCCACCGGGCCACTCTGCTTGCCATAAAATAGCTCCAATTCACAGGTGTTTTCAATCGGACTTGCGTTTAGGCACACATGAAGTGGTCCTCAGTCACAGATGATATCTGGTGAAAATGATTATGGTTTCAGCAGAGAACTGCATTAGCTCTTCTTCAAATAGGAACAGGACATGTATATAAGTAAAGCGGTCTTAGCAGAGGATGGTTTCGATCCATCGACCTCTGGGTTATGGGCCCAGCACACTTCCGCTGCGCCACTCTGCTTGCTGTAGAAAAGCTCCCATTCACAGGGGTTTTCAAAACGACTTGCGTTTAGGCACACATGAAGTAACACATGAAGTGCCTCTGCCAGAAAAGTCATAAATGAGATCAGGTGAAAGCAACAAAGGGTTTTTAGCTTTGAGCAGAGGCAGCTTTTCTTCAGGTAGGAACAGAGCATTATATGAGTAAAAAAAAAGTCTTAGCAGAGGATGGTTTCGATCCATCGACCTCTGGGTTATGGGCCCAGCACGCTTCCGCTGCGCCACTCTGCTGAAAACCTCCCTAGGTGGGACTCGAACCCACAAACCCTGACTTAGGAGGACAGGGACTTATCCACTAGGACACTGGGCCTGTTGAATACCAGTCCTTGTGTGCCCCCCTTACTTCTGCTTCAGTGACCACAATAGGCTTGGTATTTAATCAAGGTCAGCACACAAAGTAATCCGGATGATCAATTAATTTGACAGGCCACCGGGCCACTCTGCTTGCCATAAAATAGCTCCAATTCACAGGTGTTTTCAATAGGACTTGCATTTAGGCACACATGAAGTGGTCCTCAGTCACAGACGATATCTAGTGAAAATGATTATGGTTTCAGCATAGAACTGCATTAGCTCTTCTTCAAATAGGAACAGGACATGTGTATAAGTAAAGCGGTCTTAGCAGAGGATGGTTTCGATCCATCGACCTCTGGGTTATCGGCCAAGCACGCTTCCGCTGCACCACTCTGCTGTAAACCACCCCAGATGGGACTCGAACCCACAATCCCTGGCTTAGGAGGCCAGTGCCTTATCCATTAGGCCACTGGGGCTGTGAAAATCTAGCCCTCATGTGCCCCCATTAATTCTGCTTCAGTGACAACAAAAGACTTGGCATTTAAACATGGCCAGCACACAAAGTGATCCACTGAACGGCTACCTCGACAGGCCACTGGGGCATGACTCGTTTGCCCAACTAATTCTCCATCTCATTCAGGTGGCTCAGTCAATGAGGCATTTAAACAGGGCCTACACACAAAGTTTTCTGAACGAATGACTATTACACCCGCTTTCCAGAACATTGTGCAGCATTGTTATAGTTCCAGGCCAAAGAGGCTCCAGGTTTTCACAAGCGGGATGTGGAAGTTGCTCTTAATTTGGGATAAAGCATGTAAATAAGCTAAGAAGCCTTAGCAGAGGATGGTTTCGATCCATCGACCTCTGGGTTATGGGCCCAGCACGCTTCCGCTGCGCCACTCTGCTTGCTGTAGAAAAGCTCCCATTCACAGGGGTTTTCAAAACGACTTGCGTTTAGGCACACATGAAGTAACACATGAAGTGCCTCTGCCAGAAAAGTCATAAATGAGATCAGGTGAAAGCAACAAAGGGTTTTTAGCTTTGAGCAGAGGCAGCTTTTCTTCAGGTAGGAACAGAGCATTATATGAGTAAAAAAAAAGTCTTAGCAGAGGATGGTTTCGATCCATCGACCTCTGGGTTATGGGCCCAGCACGCTTCCGCTGCACCACTCTGCTGAAAACCTCCCTAGGTGGGACTCGAACCCACAAACCCTGACTTAGGAGGACAGGGACTTATCCACCAGGACACTGGGCCTGTTGAAAACCAGTCCTTGTGTGCCCCCCTTACTTCTGCTTCAGTGACCACAATAGGCTTGGTATTTAATCAAGGTCAGCACACAAAGTAATCCGGATGATCAATTAATTTGACAGGCCACCGGGCCACTCTGCTTGCCATAAAATAGCTCCAATTCACAGGTGTTTTCAATCGGACTTGCGTTTAGGCACACATGAAGTGGTCCTCAGTCACAGATGATATCTGGTAAAAATGATTATGGTTTCAGCAGAGAACTGCATTAGCTCTTCTTCAAATAGGAACAGGACATGTATATAAGTAAAGCGGTCTTAGCAGAGGATGGTTTCGATCCATCGACCTCTGGGTTATGGGCCCAGCACGCTTCCGCTGCGCCACTCTGCTGTAAACCACCCCAGATGGGACTCGAACCCACAATCCCTGGCTTAGGAGGCCAGTGCCTTATCCATTAGGCCACTGGGGCTGTGAAAAACCTAGCCCTCATGTGCCCCCATTAATTCTGCTTCAGTGACAACAAAAGACTTGGCATTTAAACATGGCCAGCACACAAAGTGATCCACTGAACGGCTACTTCGACAGGCCACTGGGGCATGACTCGTTTGCCCAACTAATTCTCCATCTCATTCAGGTGGCTCAGTCAATGAGGCATTTGAAACAGGGCCTACACACAAAGTTTTCTGAACGAATGACTATTACACCCGCTTCCCAGAACATTGTGCAGCATTGTTATAGTTCCAGGACAAAGAGGCTCCAGGCTTTCACAAGCGGGATGTGGAAGTTGCTCTTAATTTGGGATAAAGCATGTAAATAAGCTAAGAAGCCTTAGCAGAGGATGGTTTCGATCCATCGACCTCTGGGTTATGGGCCCAGCACGCTTCCGCTGCGCCACTCTGCTTGCTGTAGAAAAGCTCCCATTCACAGGGGTTTTCAAAACGACTTGCGTTTAGGCACACATGAAGTAACACATGAAGTGCCTCTGCCAGAAAAGTCATAAATGAGATCAGGTGAAAGCAACAAAGGGTTTTTAGCTTTGAGCAGAGGCAGCTTTTCTTCAGGTAGGAAAAGAGCATTATATGAGTAAAAAAAAAGTCTTAGCAGAGGATGGTTTCGATCCATCGACCTCTGGGTTATGGGCCCAGCACGCTTCCGCTGCGCCACTCTGCTGAAAACCTCCCTAGGTGGGACTCGAACCCACAAACCTTGACTTAGGAGGACAGGGACTTATCCACCAGGACACTGGGCCTGTTGAAAACCAGTCCTTGTGTGCCCCCCTTACTTCTGCTTCAGTGACCACAATAGGCTTGGTATTTAATCAAGGTCAGCACACAAAGTAATCCGGATGATCAATTAATTTGACAGGCCACCGGGCCACTCTGCTTGCCATAAAATAGCTCCAATTCACAGGTGTTTTCAATAGGACTTGCATTTAGGCACACATGAAGTGGTCCTCAGTAACAGATGATATCTGGTGAAAATGATTATGGTTTCAGCATAGAACTGCATTAGCTCTTCTTCAAATAGGAACAGGACATGTATATAAGTAAAGCGGTCTTAGCAGAGGATGGTTTCGATCCATCGACCTCTGGGTTATGGGCCCAGCACGCTTCCGCTGCGCCACTCTGCTGTAAACCACCCCAGATGGGACTCGAACCCACAATCCCTGGCTTAGGAGGCCAGTGCCTTATCCATTAAGCCACTGGGGCTGTGAAAATCTAGCCCTCATGTGCCCCCATTAATTCTGCTTCAGTGACAACAAAAGACTTGGCATTTAAACATGGCCAGCACACAAAGTGATCCACTGAACGGCTACCTCGACAGGCCACTGGGGCATGACTCGTTTGCCCAACTAATTCTCCATCTCATTCAGGTGGCTCAGTCAATGAGGCATTTAAACAGGGCCTACACACAAAGTTTTCTGAACGAATGACTATTACACCCGCTTTCCAGAACATTGTGCAGCATTGTTATAGTTCCAGGCCAAAGAGGCTCCAGGTTTTCACAAGCGGGATGTGGAAGTTGCTCTTAATTTGGGATAAAGCATGTAAATAAGCTAAGAAGCCTTAGCAGAGGATGGTTTCGATCCATCGACCTCTGGGTTATGGGCCCAGCACGCTTCCGCTGCGCCACTCTGCTTGCTGTAGAAAAGCTCCCATTCACAGGGGTTTTCAAAACGACTTGCGTTTAGGCACACATGAAGTAACACATGAAGTGCCTCTGCCAGAAAAGTCATAAATGAGATCAGGTGAAAGCAACAAAGGGTTTTTAGCTTTGAGCAGAGGCAGCTTTTCTTCAGGTAGGAACAGAGCATTATATGAGTAAAAAAAAAGTCTTAGCAGAGGATGGTTTCGATCCATCGACCTCTGGGTTATGGGCCCAGCACGCTTCCGCTGCACCACTCTGCTGAAAACCTCCCTAGGTGGGACTCGAACCCACAAACCCTGACTTAGGAGGACAGGGACTTATCCACCAGGACACTGGGCCTGTTGAAAACCAGTCCTTGTGTGCCCCCCTTACTTCTGCTTCAGTGACCACAATAGGCTTGGTATTTAATCAAGGTCAGCACACAAAGTAATCCGGATGATCAATTAATTTGACAGGCCACCGGGCCACTCTGCTTGCCATAAAATAGCTCCAATTCACAGGTGTTTTCAATCGGACTTGCGTTTAGGCACACATGAAGTGGTCCTCAGTCACAGATGATATCTGGTGAAAATGATTATGGTTTCAGCAGAGAACTGCATTAGCTCTTCTTCAAATAGGAACAGGACATGTATATAAGTAAAGCGGTCTTAGCAGAGGATGGTTTCGATCCATCGACCTCTGGGTTATGGGCCCAGCACGCTTCCGCTGCGCCACTCTGCTGTAAACCACCCCAGATGGGACTCGAACCCACAATCCCTGGCTTAGGAGGCCAGTGCCTTATCCATTAGGCCACTGGGGCTGTGAAAAACCTAGCCCTCATGTGCCCCCATTAATTCTGCTTCAGTGACAACAAAAGACTTGGCATTTAAACATGGCCAGCACACAAAGTGATCCACTGAACGGCTACTTCGACAGGCCACTGGGGCATGACTCGTTTGCCCAACTAATTCTCCATCTCATTCAGGTGGCTCAGTCAATGAGGCATTTGAAACAGGGCCTACACACAAAGTTTTCTGAACGAATGACTATTACACCCGCTTTCCAGAACATTGTGCAGCATTGTTATAGTTCCAGGACAAAGAGGCTCCAGGCTTTCACAAGCGGGATGTGGAAGTTGCTCTTAATTTGGGATAAAGCATGTAAATAAGCTAAGAAGCCTTAGCAGAGGATGGTTTCGATCCATCGACCTCTGGGTTATGGGCCCAGCACGCTTCCGCTGCGCCACTCTGCTTGCTGTAGAAAAGCTCCCATTCACAGGGGTTTTCAAAACGACTTGCGTTTAGGCACACATGAAGTAACACATGAAGTGCCTCTGCCAGAAAAGTCATAAATGAGATCAGGTGAAAGCAACAAAGGGTTTTTAGCTTTGAGCAGAGGCAGCTTTTCTTCAGGTAGGAAAAGAGCATTATATGAGTAAAAAAAAAGTCTTAGCAGAGGATGGTTTCGATCCATCGACCTCTGGGTTATGGGCCCAGCACGCTTCCGCTGCGCCACTCTGCTGAAAACCTCCCTAGGTGGGACTCGAACCCACAAACCTTGACTTAGGAGGACAGGGACTTATCCACCAGGACACTGGGCCTGTTGAAAACCAGTCCTTGTGTGCCCCCCTTACTTCTGCTTCAGTGACCACAATAGGCTTGGTATTTAATCAAGGTCAGCACACAAAGTAATCCGGATGATCAATTAATTTGACAGGCCACCGGGCCACTCTGCTTGCCATAAAATAGCTCCAATTCACAGGTGTTTTCAATAGGACTTGCATTTAGGCACACATGAAGTGGTCCTCAGTAACAGATGATATCTGGTGAAAATGATTATGGTTTCAGCATAGAACTGCATTAGCTCTTCTTCAAATAGGAACAGGACATGTATATAAGTAAAGCGGTCTTAGCAGAGGATGGTTTCGATCCATCGACCTCTGGGTTATGGGCCCAGCACGCTTCCGCTGCGCCACTCTGCTGTAAACCACCCCAGATGGGACTCGAACCCACAATCCCTGGCTTAGGAGGCCAGTGCCTTATCCATTAGGCCACTGGGGCTGTGAAAAACCTAGCCCTCATGTGCCCCCATTAATTCTGCTTCAGTGACAACAAAAGACTTGGCATTTAAACATGGCCAGCACACAAAGTGATCCACTGAACGGCTACTTCGACAGGCCACTGGGGCATGACTCGTTTGCACAACTAATTCTCCATCTCATTCAGGTGGCTCAGTCAATGAGGCATTTGAAACAGGGCCTACACACAAAGTTTTCTGAACGAATGACTATTACACCCGCTTTCCAGAACATTGTGCAGCATTGTTATAGTTCCAGGACAAAGAGGCTCCAGGCTTTCACAAGCGGGATGTGGAAGTTGCTCTTAATTTGGGATAAAGCATGTAAATAAGCTAAGAAGCCTTAGCAGAGGATGGTTTCGATCCATCGACCTCTGGGTTATGGGCCCAGCACGCTTCCGCTGCGCCACTCTGCTTGCTGTAGAAAAGCTCCCATTCACAGGGGTTTTCAAAACGACTTGCGTTTAGGCACACATGAAGTAACACATGAAGTGCCTCTGCCAGAAAAGTCATAAATGAGATCAGGTGAAAGCAACAAAGGGTTTTTAGCTTTGAGCAGAGGCAGCTTTTCTTCAGGTAGGAACAGAGCATTATATGAGTAAAAAAAAAGTCTTAGCAGAGGATGGTTTCGATCCATCGACCTCTGGGTTATGGGCCCAGCACGCTTCCGCTGCGCCACTCTGCTGAAAACCTCCCTAGGTGGGACTCGAACCCACAAACCCTGACTTAGGAGGACAGGGACTTATCCACTAGGACACTGGGCCTGTTGAAAACCAGTCCTTGTGTGCCCCCCTTACTTCTGCTTCAGTGACCACAATAGGCTTGGTATTTAATCAAGGTCAGCACACAAAGTAATCCGGATGATCAATTAATTTGACAGGCCACCGGGCCACTCTGCTTGCCATAAAATAGCTCCAATTCACAGGTGTTTTCAATAGGACTTGCATTTAGGCACACATGAAGTGGTCCTCAGTCACAGACGATATCTAGTGAAAATGATTATGGTTTCAGCATAGAACTGCATTAGCTCTTCTTCAAATAGGAACAGGACATGTGTATAAGTAAAGCGGTCTTAGCAGAGGATGGTTTCGATCCATCGACCTCTGGGTTATCGGCCAAGCACGCTTCCGCTGCACCACTCTGCTGTAAACCACCCCAGATGGGACTCGAACCCACAATCCCTGGCTTAGGAGGCCAGTGCCTTATCCATTAGGCCACTGGGGCTGTGAAAATCTAGCCCTCATGTGCCCCCATTAATTCTGCTTCAGTGACAACAAAAGACTTGGCATTTAAACATGGCCAGCACACAAAGTGATCCACTGAACGGCTACCTCAACAGGCCACTGGGGCATGACTCGTTTGCCCAACTAATTCTCCATCTCATTCAGGTGGCTCAGTCAATGAGGCATTTAAACAGGGCCTACACACAAAGTTTTCTGAACGAATGACTATTACACCCGCTTTCCAGAACATTGTGCAGCATTGTTATAGTTCCAGGCCAAAGAGGCTCCAGGTTTTCACAAGCGGGATGTGGAAGTTGCTCTTAATTTGGGATAAAGCATGTAAATAAGCTAAGAAGCCTTAGCAGAGGATGGTTTCGATCCATCGACCTCTGGGTTATGGGCCCAGCACGCTTCCGCTGCGCCACTCTGCTTGCTGTAGAAAAGCTCCCATTCACAGGGGTTTTCAAAACGACTTGCGTTTAGGCACACATGAAGTAACACATGAAGTGCCTCTGCCAGAAAAGTCATAAATGAGATCAGGTGAAAGCAACAAAGGGTTTTTAGCTTTGAGCAGAGGCAGCTTTTCTTCAGGTAGGAACAGAGCATTATATGAGTAAAAAAAAAGTCTTAGCAGAGGATGGTTTCGATCCATCGACCTCTGGGTTATGGGCCCAGCACGCTTCCGCTGCACCACTCTGCTGAAAACCTCCCTAGGTGGGACTCGAACCCACAAACCCTGACTTAGGAGGACAGGGACTTATCCACCAGGACACTGGGCCTGTTGAAAACCAGTCCTTGTGTGCCCCCCTTACTTCTGCTTCAGTGACCACAATAGGCTTGGTATTTAATCAAGGTCAGCACACAAAGTAATCCGGATGATCAATTAATTTGACAGGCCACCGGGCCACTCTGCTTGCCATAAAATAGCTCCAATTCACAGGTGTTTTCAATCGGACTTGCGTTTAGGCACACATGAAGTGGTCCTCAGTCACAGATGATATCTGGTGAAAATGATTATGGTTTCAGCAGAGAACTGCATTAGCTCTTCTTCAAATAGGAACAGGACATGTATATAAGTAAAGCGGTCTTAGCAGAGGATGGTTTCGATCCATCGACCTCTGGGTTATGGGCCCAGCACGCTTCCGCTGCGCCACTCTGCTGTAAACCACCCCAGATGGGACTCGAACCCACAATCCCTGGCTTAGGAGGCCAGTGCCTTATCCATTAGGCCACTGGGGCTGTGAAAAACCTAGCCCTCATGTGCCCCCATTAATTCTGCTTCAGTGACAACAAAAGACTTGGCATTTAAACATGGCCAGCACACAAAGTGATCCACTGAACGGCTACTTCGACAGGCCACTGGGGCATGACTCGTTTGCCCAACTAATTCTCCATCTCATTCAGGTGGCTCAGTCAATGAGGCATTTGAAACAGGGCCTACACACAAAGTTTTCTGAACGAATGACTATTACACCCGCTTTCCAGAACATTGTGCAGCATTGTTATAGTTCCAGGACAAAGAGGCTCCAGGCTTTCACAAGCGGGATGTGGAAGTTGCTCTTAATTTGGGATAAAGCATGTAAATAAGCTAAGAAGCCTTAGCAGAGGATGGTTTCGATCCATCGACCTCTGGGTTATGGGCCCAGCACGCTTCCGCTGCGCCACTCTGCTTGCTGTAGAAAAGCTCCCATTCACAGGGGTTTTCAAAACGACTTGCGTTTAGGCACACATGAAGTAACACATGAAGTGCCTCTGCCAGAAAAGTCATAAATGAGATCAGGTGAAAGCAACAAAGGGTTTTTAGCTTTGAGCAGAGGCAGCTTTTCTTCAGGTAGGAAAAGAGCATTATATGAGTAAAAAAAAAGTCTTAGCAGAGGATGGTTTCGATCCATCGACCTCTGGGTTATGGGCCCAGCACGCTTCCGCTGCGCCACTCTGCTGAAAACCTCCCTAGGTGGGACTCGAACCCACAAACCTTGACTTAGGAGGACAGGGACTTATCCACCAGGACACTGGGCCTGTTGAAAACCAGTCCTTGTGTGCCCCCCTTACTTCTGCTTCAGTGACCACAATAGGCTTGGTATTTAATCAAGGTCAGCACACAAAGTAATCCGGATGATCAATTAATTTGACAGGCCACCGGGCCACTCTGCTTGCCATAAAATAGCTCCAATTCACAGGTGTTTTCAATAGGACTTGCATTTAGGCACACATGAAGTGGTCCTCAGTAACAGATGATATCTGGTGAAAATGATTATGGTTTCAGCATAGAACTGCATTAGCTCTTCTTCAAATAGGAACAGGACATGTATATAAGTAAAGCGGTCTTAGCAGAGGATGGTTTCGATCCATCGACCTCTGGGTTATGGGCCCAGCACGCTTCCGCTGCGCCACTCTGCTGTAAACCACCCCAGATGGGACTCGAACCCACAATCCCTGGCTTAGGAGGCCAGTGCCTTATCCATTAGGCCACTGGGGCTGTGAAAATCTAGCCCTCATGTGCCCCCATTAATTCTGCTTCAGTGACAACAAAAGACTTGGCATTTAAACATGGCCAGCACACAAAGTGATCCACTGAACGGCTACCTCGACAGGCCACTGGGGCATGACTCGTTTGCCCAACTAATTCTCCATCTCATTCAGGTGGCTCAGTCAATGAGGCATTTAAACAGGGCCTACACACAAAGTTTTCTGAACGAATGACTATTACACCCGCTTTCCAGAACATTGTGCAGCATTGTTATAGTTCCAGGCCAAAGAGGCTCCAGGTTTTCACAAGCGGGATGTGGAAGTTGCTCTTAATTTGGGATAAAGCATGTAAATAAGCTAAGAAGCCTTAGCAGAGGATGGTTTCGATCCATCGACCTCTGGGTTATGGGCCCAGCACGCTTCCGCTGCGCCACTCTGCTTGCTGTAGAAAAGCTCCCATTCACAGGGGTTTTCAAAACGACTTGCGTTTAGGCACACATGAAGTAACACATGAAGTGCCTCTGCCAGAAAAGTCATAAATGAGATCAGGTGAAAGCAACAAAGGGTTTTTAGCTTTGAGCAGAGGCAGCTTTTCTTCAGGTAGGAACAGAGCATTATATGAGTAAAAAAAAAGTCTTAGCAGAGGATGGTTTCGATCCATCGACCTCTGGGTTATGGGCCCAGCACGCTTCCGCTGCACCACTCTGCTGAAAACCTCCCTAGGTGGGACTCGAACCCACAAACCCTGACTTAGGAGGACAGGGACTTATCCACCAGGACACTGGGCCTGTTGAAAACCAGTCCTTGTGTGCCCCCCTTACTTCTGCTTCAGTGACCACAATAGGCTTGGTATTTAATCAAGGTCAGCACACAAAGTAATCCGGATGATCAATTAATTTGACAGGCCACCGGGCCACTCTGCTTGCCATAAAATAGCTCCAATTCACAGGTGTTTTCAATCGGACTTGCGTTTAGGCACACATGAAGTGGTCCTCAGTCACAGATGATATCTGGTGAAAATGATTATGGTTTCAGCAGAGAACTGCATTAGCTCTTCTTCAAATAGGAACAGGACATGTATATAAGTAAAGCGGTCTTAGCAGAGGATGGTTTCGATCCATCGACCTCTGGGTTATGGGCCCAGCACGCTTCCGCTGCGCCACTCTGCTGTAAACCACCCCAGATGGGACTCGAACCCACAATCCCTGGCTTAGGAGGCCAGTGCCTTATCCATTAGGCCACTGGTGCTGTGAAAAACCTAGCCCTCATGTGCCCCCATTAATTCTGCTTCAGTGACAACAAAAGACTTGGCATTTAAACATGGCCAGCACACAAAGTGATCCACTGAACGGCTACTTCGACAGGCCACTGGGGCATGACTCGTTTGCCCAACTAATTCTCCATCTCATTCAGGTGGCTCAGTCAATGAGGCATTTGAAACAGGGCCTACACACAAAGTTTTCTGAACGAATGACTATTACACCCGCTTTCCAGAACATTGTGCAGCATTGTTATAGTTCCAGGACAAAGAGGCTCCAGGCTTTCACAAGCGGGATGTGGAAGTTGCTCTTAATTTGGGATAAAGCATGTAAATAAGCTAAGAAGCCTTAGCAGAGGATGGTTTCGATCCATCGACCTCTGGGTTATGGGCCCAGCACGCTTCCGCTGCGCCACTCTGCTTGCTGTAGAAAAGCTCCCATTCACAGGGGTTTTCAAAACGACTTGCGTTTAGGCACACATGAAGTAACACATGAAGTGCCTCTGCCAGAAAAGTCATAAATGAGATCAGGTGAAAGCAACAAAGGGTTTTTAGCTTTGAGCAGAGGCAGCTTTTCTTCAGGTAGGAAAAGAGCATTATATGAGTAAAAAAAAAGTCTTAGCAGAGGATGGTTTCGATCCATCGACCTCTGGGTTATGGGCCCAGCACGCTTCCGCTGCGTCACTCTGCTGAAAACCTCCCTAGGTGGGACTCGAACCCACAAACCTTGACTTAGGAGGACAGGGACTTATCCACCAGGACACTGGGCCTGTTGAAAACCAGTCCTTGTGTGCCCCCCTTACTTCTGCTTCAGTGACCACAATAGGCTTGGTATTTAATCAAGGTCAGCACACAAAGTAATCCGGATGATCAATTAATTTGACAGGCCACCGGGCCACTCTGCTTGCCATAAAATAGCTCCAATTCACAGGTGTTTTCAATAGGACTTGCATTTAGGCACACATGAAGTGGTCCTCAGTAACAGATGATATCTGGTGAAAATGATTATGGTTTCAGCATAGAACTGCATTAGCTCTTCTTCAAATAGGAACAGGACATGTATATAAGTAAAGCGGTCTTAGCAGAGGATGGTTTCGATCCATCGACCTCTGGGTTATGGGCCCAGCACGCTTCCGCTGCGCCACTCTGCTGTAAACCACCCCAGATGGGACTCGAACCCACAATCCCTGGCTTAGGAGGCCAGTGCCTTATCCATTAGGCCACTGGGGCTGTGAAAAACCTAGCCCTCATGTGCCCCCATTAATTCTGCTTCAGTGACAACAAAAGACTTGGCATTTAAACATGGCCAGCACACAAAGTGATCCACTGAACGGCTACTTCGACAGGCCACTGGGGCATGACTCGTTTGCACAACTAATTCTCCATCTCATTCAGGTGGCTCAGTCAATGAGGCATTTGAAACAGGGCCTACACACAAAGTTTTCTGAACGAATGACTATTACACCCGCTTTCCAGAACATTGTGCAGCATTGTTATAGTTCCAGGACAAAGAGGCTCCAGGCTTTCACAAGCGGGATGTGGAAGTTGCTCTTAATTTGGGATAAAGCATGTAAATAAGCTAAGAAGCCTTAGCAGAGGATGGTTTCGATCCATCGACCTCTGGGTTATGGGCCCAGCACGCTTCCGCTGCGCCACTCTGCTTGCTGTAGAAAAGCTCCCATTCACAGGGGTTTTCAAAACGACTTGCGTTTAGGCACACATGAAGTAACACATGAAGTGCCTCTGCCAGAAAAGTCATAAATGAGATCAGGTGAAAGCAACAAAGGGTTTTTAGCTTTGAGCAGAGGCAGCTTTTCTTCAGGTAGGAACAGAGCATTATATGAGTAAAAAAAAAGTCTTAGCAGAGGATGGTTTCGATCCATCGACCTCTGGGTTATGGGCCCAGCACGCTTCCGCTGCGCCACTCTGCTGAAAACCTCCCTAGGTGGGACTCGAACCCACAAACCCTGACTTAGGAGGACAGGGACTTATCCACTAGGACACTGGGCCTGTTGAAAACCAGTCCTTGTGTGCCCCCCTTACTTCTGCTTCAGTGACCACAATAGGCTTGGTATTTAATCAAGGTCAGCACACAAAGTAATCCGGATGATCAATTAATTTGACAGGCCACCGGGCCACTCTGCTTGCCATAAAATAGCTCCAATTCACAGGTGTTTTCAATAGGACTTGCATTTAGGCACACATGAAGTGGTCCTCAGTCACAGACGATATCTAGTGAAAATGATTATGGTTTCAGCATAGAACTGCATTAGCTCTTCTTCAAATAGGAACAGGACATGTGTATAAGTAAAGCGGTCTTAGCAGAGGATGGTTTCGATCCATCGACCTCTGGGTTATCGGCCAAGCACGCTTCCGCTGCACCACTCTGCTGTAAACCACCCCAGATGGGACTCGAACCCACAATCCCTGGCTTAGGAGGCCAGTGCCTTATCCATTAGGCCACTGGGGCTGTGAAAATCTAGCCCTCATGTGCCCCCATTAATTCTGCTTCAGTGACAACAAAAGACTTGGCATTTAAACATGGCCAGCACACAAAGTGATCCACTGAACGGCTACCTCGACAGGCCACTGGGGCATGACTCGTTTGCCCAACTAATTCTCCATCTCATTCAGGTGGCTCAGTCAATGAGGCATTTAAACAGGGCCTACACACAAAGTTTTCTGAACGAATGACTATTACACCCGCTTTCCAGAACATTGTGCAGCATTGTTATAGTTCCAGGACAAAGAGGCTCCAGGCTTTCACAAGCGGGATGTGGAAGTTGCTCTTAATTTGGGATAAAGCATGTAAATAAGCTAAGAAGCCTTAGCAGAGGATGGTTTCGATCCATCGACCTCTGGGTTATGGGCCCAGCACGCTTCCGCTGCGCCACTCTGCTTGCTGTAGAAAAGCTCCCATTCACAGGGGTTTTCAAAACGACTTGCGTTTAGGCACACATGAAGTAACACATGAAGTGCCTCTGCCAGAAAAGTCATAAATGAGATCAGGTGAAAGCAACAAAGGGTTTTTAGCTTTGAGCAGAGGCAGCTTTTCTTCAGGTAGGAAAAGAGCATTATATGAGTAAAAAAAAAGTCTTAGCAGAGGATGGTTTCGATCCATCGACCTCTGGGTTATGGGCCCAGCACGCTTCCGCTGCGCCACTCTGCTGAAAACCTCCCTAGGTGGGACTCGAACCCACAAACCTTGACTTAGGAGGACAGGGACTTATCCACCAGGACACTGGGCCTGTTGAAAACCAGTCCTTGTGTGCCCCCCTTACTTCTGCTTCAGTGACCACAATAGGCTTGGTATTTAATCAAGGTCAGCACACAAAGTAATCCGGATGATCAATTAATTTGACAGGCCACCGGGCCACTCTGCTTGCCATAAAATAGCTCCAATTCACAGGTGTTTTCAATAGGAATTGCATTTAGGCACACATGAAGTGGTCCTCAGTAACAGATGATATCTGGTGAAAATGATTATGGTTTCAGCATAGAACTGCATTAGCTCTTCTTCAAATAGGAACAGGACATGTATATAAGTAAAGCGGTCTTAGCAGAGGATGGTTTCGATCCATCGACCTCTGGGTTATGGGCCCAGCACGCTTCCGCTGCGCCACTCTGCTGTAAACCACCCCAGATGGGACTCGAACCCACAATCCCTGGCTTAGGAGGCCAGTGCCTTATCCATTAGGCCACTGGGGCTGTGAAAATCTAACCCTCATGTGCCCCCATTAATTCTGCTTCAGTGACAACAAAAGACTTGGCATTTAAACATGGCCAGCACACAAAGTGATCCACTGAACGGCTACCTCGACAGGCCACTGGGGCATGACTCGTTTGCCCAACTAATTCTCCATCTCATTCAGGTGGCTCAGTCAATGAGGCATTTAAACAGGGCCTACACACAAAGTTTTCTGAACGAATGACTATTACACCCGCTTTCCAGAACATTGTGCAGCATTGTTATAGTTCCAGGCCAAAGAGGCTCCAGGTTTTCACAAGCGGGATGTGGAAGTTGCTCTTAATTTGGGATAAAGCATGTAAATAAGCTAAGAAGCCTTAGCAGAGGATGGTTTCGATCCATCGACCTCTGGGTTATGGGCCCAGCACGCTTCCGCTGCGCCACTCTGCTTGCTGTAGAAAAGCTCCCATTCACAGGGGTTTTCAAAACGACTTGCGTTTAGGCACACATGAAGTAACACATGAAGTGCCTCTGCCAGAAAAGTCATAAATGAGATCAGGTGAAAGCAACAAAGGGTTTTTAGCTTTGAGCAGAGGCAGCTTTTCTTCAGGTAGGAACAGAGCATTATATGAGTAAAAAAAAAGTCTTAGCAGAGGATGGTTTCGATCCATCGACCTCTGGGTTATGGGCCCAGCACGCTTCCGCTGCACCACTCTGCTGAAAACCTCCCTAGGTGGGACTCGAACCCACAAACCCTGACTTAGGAGGACAGGGACTTATCCACCAGGACACTGGGCCTGTTGAAAACCAGTCCTTGTGTGCCCCCCTTACTTCTGCTTCAGTGACCACAATAGGCTTGGTATTTAATCAAGGTCAGCACACAAAGTAATCCGGATGATCAATTAATTTGACAGGCCACCGGGCCACTCTGCTTGCCATAAAATAGCTCCAATTCACAGGTGTTTTCAATCGGACTTGCGTTTAGGCACACATGAAGTGGTCCTCAGTCACAGATGATATCTGGTGAAAATGATTATGGTTTCAGCAGAGAACTGCATTAGCTCTTCTTCAAATAGGAACAGGACATGTATATAAGTAAAGCGGTCTTAGCAGAGGATGGTTTCGATCCATCGACCTCTGGGTTATGGGCCCAGCACGCTTCCGCTGCGCCACTCTGCTGTAAACCACCCCAGATGGGACTCGAACCCACAATCCCTGGCTTAGGAGGCCAGTGCCTTATCCATTAGGCCACTGGGGCTGTGAAAAACCTAGCCCTCATGTGCCCCCATTAATTCTGCTTCAGTGACAACAAAAGACTTGGCATTTAAACATGGCCAGCACACAAAGTGATCCACTGAACGGCTACTTCGACAGGCCACTGGGGCATGACTCGTTTGCCCAACTAATTCTCCATCTCATTCAGGTGGCTCAGTCAATGAGGCATTTGAAACAGGGCCTACACACAAAGTTTTCTGAACGAATGACTATTACACCCGCTTTCCAGAACATTGTGCAGCATTGTTATAGTTCCAGGACAAAGAGGCTCCAGGCTTTCACAAGCGGGATGTGGAAGTTGCTCTTAATTTGGGATAAAGCATGTAAATAAGCTAAGAAGCCTTAGCAGAGGATGGTTTCGATCCATCGACCTCTGGGTTATGGGCCCAGCACGCTTCCGCTGCGCCACTCTGCTTGCTGTAGAAAAGCTCCCATTCACAGGGGTTTTCAAAACGACTTGCGTTTAGGCACACATGAAGTAACACATGAAGTGCCTCTGCCAGAAAAGTCATAAATGAGATCAGGTGAAAGCAACAAAGGGTTTTTAGCTTTGAGCAGAGGCAGCTTTTCTTCAGGTAGGAAAAGAGCATTATATGAGTAAAAAAAAAGTCTTAGCAGAGGATGGTTTCGATCCATCGACCTCTGGGTTATGGGCCCAGCACGCTTCCGCTGCGCCACTCTGCTGAAAACCTCCCTAGGTGGGACTCGAACCCACAAACCTTGACTTAGGAGGACAGGGACTTATCCACCAGGACACTGGGCCTGTTGAAAACCAGTCCTTGTGTGCCCCCCTTACTTCTGCTTCAGTGACCACAATAGGCTTGGTATTTAATCAAGGTCAGCACACAAAGTAATCCGGATGATCAATTAATTTGACAGGCCACCGGGCCACTCTGCTTGCCATAAAATAGCTCCAATTCACAGGTGTTTTCAATAGGACTTGCATTTAGGCACACATGAAGTGGTCCTCAGTAACAGATAATATCTGGTGAAAATGATTAT
Organism: Gobio gobio; assembly: GCF_949357685.1. Classification (NCBI taxonomy): domain Eukaryota; kingdom Metazoa; phylum Chordata; class Actinopteri; order Cypriniformes; family Gobionidae; genus Gobio; species Gobio gobio. The sequence continues at coordinate 5,980,640 of NC_137103.1, forward strand.
GGTTTCAGCATAGAACTGCATTAGCTCTTCTTCAAATAGGAACAGGACATGTATATAAGTAAAGCGGTCTTAGCAGAGGATGGTTTCGATCCATCGACCTCTGGGTTATGGGCCCAGCACGCTTCCGCTGCGCCACTCTGCTGTAAACCACCCCAGATGGGACTCGAACCCACAATCCCTGGCTTAGGAGGCCAGTGCCTTATCCATTAGGCCACTGGGACTGTGAAAATCTAGCCCTCATGTGCCCCCATTAATTCTGCTTCAGTGACAACAAAAGACTTGGCATTTAAACATGGCCAGCACACAAAGTGATCCACTGAACGGCTACCTCGACAGGCCACTGGGGCATGACTCGTTTGCCCAACTAATTCTCCATCTCATTCAGGTGGCTCAGTCAATGAGGCATTTAAACAGGGCCTACACACAAAGTTTTCTGAACGAATGACTATTACACCCGCTTTCCAGAACATTGTGCAGCATTGTTATAGTTCCAGGACAAAGAGGCTCCAGGCTTTCACAAGCGGGATGTGGAAGTTGCTCTTAATTTGGGATAAAGCATGTAAATAAGCTAAGAAGCCTTAGCAGAGGATGGTTTCGATCCATCGACCTCTGGGTTATGGGCCCAGCACGCTTCCGCTGCGCCACTCTGCTGAAAACCTCCCTAGGTGGGACGCGAACCCACAAACCCTGACTTAGGAGGACAGGGACTTATCCACTAGGACACTGGGCCTGTTGAAAACCAGTCCTTGTGTGCCCCCCTTACTTCTGCTTCAGTGACCATAATAGGCTTGGTATTTAATCAAGGTCAGCACACAAAGTAATCCGGATGATCAATTAATTTGACAGGCCACCGGGCCACTCTGCTTGCCATAAAATAGCTCCAATTCACAGGTGTTTTCAATAGGACTTGCATTTAGGCACACATGAAGTGGTCCTCAGTCACAGACGATATCTAGTGAAAATGATTATGGTTTCAGCATAGAACTGCATTAGCTCTTCTTCAAATAGGAACAGGACATGTGTATAAGTAAAGCGGTCTTAGCAGAGGATGGTTTCGATCCATCGACCTCTGGGTTATCGGCCAAGCACGCTTCCGCTGCACCACTCTGCTGTAAACCACCCCAGATGGGACTCGAACCCACAATCCCTGGCTTAGGAGGCCAGTGCCTTATCCATTAGGCCACTGGGGCTGTGAAAATCTAGCCCTCATGTGCCCCCATTAATTCTGCTTCAGTGACAACAAAAGACTTGGCATTTAAACATGGCCAGCACACAAAGTGATCCACTGAACGGCTACCTCGACAGGCCACTGGGGCATGACTCGTTTGCCCAACTAATTCTCCATCTCATTCAGGTGGCTCAGTCAATGAGGCATTTAAACAGGGCCTACACACAAAGTTTTCTGAACGAATGACTATTACACCCGCTTTCCAGAACATTGTGCAGCATTGTTATAGTTCCAGGACAAAGAGGCTCCAGGCTTTCACAAGCGGGATGTGGAAGTTGCTCTTAATTTGGGATAAAGCATGTAAATAAGCTAAGAAGCCTTAGCAGAGGATGGTTTCGATCCATCGACCTCTGGGTTATGGGCCCAGCACGCTTCCGCTGCGCCACTCTGCTTGCTGTAGAAAAGCTCCCATTCACAGGGGTTTTCAAAACGACTTGCGTTTAGGCACACATGAAGTAACACATGAAGTGCCTCTGCCAGAAAAGTCATAAATGAGATCAGGTGAAAGCAACAAAGGGTTTTTAGCTTTGAGCAGAGGCAGCTTTTCTTCAGGTAGGAAAAGAGCATTATATGAGTAAAAAAAAAGTCTTAGCAGAGGATGGTTTCGATCCATCGACCTCTGGGTTATGGGCCCAGCACGCTTCCGCTGCACCACTCTGCTGAAAACCTCCCTAGGTGGGACTCGAACCCACAAACCCTGACTTAGGAGGACAGGGACTTATCCACCAGGACACTGGGCCTGTTGAAAACCAGTCCTTGTGTGCCCCCCTTACTTCTGCTTCAGTGACCACAATAGGCTTGGTATTTAATCAAGGTCAGCACACAAAGTAATCCGGATGATCAATTAATTTGACAGGCCACCGGGCCACTCTGCTTGCCATAAAATAGCTCCAATTCACAGGTGTTTTCAATCGGACTTGCGTTTAGGCACACATGAAGTGGTCCTCAGTCACAGATGATATCTGGTGAAAATGATTATGGTTTCAGCAGAGAACTGCATTAGCTCTTCTTCAAATAGGAACAGGACATGTATATAAGTAAAGCGGTCTTAGCAGAGGATGGTTTCGATCCATCGACCTCTGGGTTATGGGCCCAGCACGCTTCCGCTGCGCCACTCTGCTGTAAACCACCCCAGATGGGACTCGAACCCACAATCCCTGGCTTAGGAGGCCAGTGCCTTATCCATTAGGCCACTGGGGCTGTGAAAAACCTAGCCCTCATGTGCCCCCATTAATTCTGCTTCAGTGACAACAAAAGACTTGGCATTTAAACATGGCCAGCACACAAAGTGATCCACTGAACGGCTACTTCGACAGGCCACTGGGGCATGACTCGTTTGCCCAACTAATTCTCCATCTCATTCAGGTGGCTCAGTCAATGAGGCATTTGAAACAGGGCCTACACACAAAGTTTTCTGAACGAATGACTATTACACCCGCTTTCCAGAACATTGTGCAGCATTGTTATAGTTCCAGGACAAAGAGGCTCCAGGCTTTCACAAGCGGGATGTGGAAGTTGCTCTTAATTTGGGATAAAGCATGTAAATAAGCTAAGAAGCCTTAGCAGAGGATGGTTTCGATCCATCGACCTCTGGGTTATGGGCCCAGCACGCTTCCGCTGCGCCACTCTGCTTGCTGTAGAAAAGCTCCCATTCACAGGGGTTTTCAAAACGACTTGCGTTTAGGCACACATGAAGTAACACATGAAGTGCCTCTGCCAGAAAAGTCATAAATGAGATCAGGTGAAAGCAACAAAGGGTTTTTAGCTTTGAGCAGAGGCAGCTTTTCTTCAGGTAGGAAAAGAGCATTATATGAGTAAAAAAAAAGTCTTAGCAGAGGATGGTTTCGATCCATCGACCTCTGGGTTATGGGCCCAGCACGCTTCCGCTGCGCCACTCTGCTGAAAACCTCCCTAGGTGGGACTCGAACCCACAAACCTTGACTTAGGAGGACAGGGACTTATCCACCAGGACACTGGGCCTGTTGAAAACCAGTCCTTGTGTGCCCCCCTTACTTCTGCTTCAGTGACCACAATAGGCTTGGTATTTAATCAAGGTCAGCACACAAAGTAATCCGGATGATCAATTAATTTGACAGGCCACCGGGCCACTCTGCTTGCCATAAAATAGCTCCAATTCACAGGTGTTTTCAATAGGACTTGCATTTAGGCACACATGAAGTGGTCCTCAGTAACAGATAATATCTGGTGAAAATGATTATGGTTTCAGCATAGAACTGCATTAGCTCTTCTTCAAATAGGAACAGGACATGTATATAAGTAAAGCTGTCTTAGCAGAGGATGGTTTCGATCCATCGACCTCTGGGTTATGGGCCCAGCACGCTTCCGCTGCGCCACTCTGCTGTAAACCACCCCAGATGGGACTCGAACCCACAATCCCTGGCTTAGGAGGCCAGTGCCTTATCCATTAGGCCACTGGGGCTGTGAAAACCTAGCCCTCATGTGCCCCCATTAATTCTGCTTCAGTGACAACAAAAGACTTGGCATTTAAACATGGCCAGCACACAAAGTGATCCACTGAACGGCTACTTCGACAGGCCACTGGGGCATGACTCGTTTGCCCAACTAATTCTCCATCTCATTCAGGTGGCTCAGTCAATGAGGCATTTAAACAGGGCCTACACACAAAGTTTTCTGAACGAATGACTATTACACCCGCTTTCCAGAACATTGTGCAGCATTGTTATAGTTCCAGGACAAAGAGGCTCCAGGCTTTCACAAGCGGGATGTGGAAGTTGCTCTTAATTTGGGATAAAGCATGTAAATAAGCTAAGAAGCCTTAGCAGAGGATGGTTTCGATCCATCGACCTCTGGGTTATGGGCCCAGCACGCTTCCGCTGCGCCACTCTGCTGAAAACCTCCCTAGGTGGGACGCGAACCCACAAACCCTGACTTAGGAGGACAGGGACTTATCCACTAGGACACTGCGCCTGTTGAAAACCAGTCCTTGTGTGCCCCCCTTACTTCTGCTTCAGTGACCACAATAGGCTTGGTATTTAATCAAGGTCAGCACACAAAGTAATCCGGATGATCAATTAATTTGACAGGCCACCGGGCCACTCTGCTTGCCATAAAATAGCTCCAATTCACAGGTGTTTTCAATAGGACTTGCATTTAGGCACACATGAAGTGGTCCTCAGTCACAGACGATATCTAGTGAAAATGATTATGGTTTCAGCATAGAACTGCATTAGCTCTTCTTCAAATAGGAACAGGACATGTGTATAAGTAAAGCGGTCTTAGCAGAGGATGGTTTCGATCCATCGACCTCTGGGTTATCGGCCAAGCACGCTTCCGCTGCACCACTCTGCTGTAAACCACCCCAGATGGGACTCGAACCCACAATCCCTGGCTTAGGAGGCCAGTGCCTTATCCATTAGGCCACTGGGGCTGTGAAAATCTAGCCCTCATGTGCCCCCATTAATTCTGCTTCAGTGACAACAAAAGACTTGGCATTTAAACATGGCCAGCACACAAAGTGATCCACTGAACGGCTACCTCGACAGGCCACTGGGGCATGACTCGTTTGCCCAACTAATTCTCCATCTCATTCAGGTGGCTCAGTCAATGAGGCATTTAAACAGGGCCTACACACAAAGTTTTCTGAACGAATGACTATTACACCCGCTTTCCAGAACATTGTGCAGCATTGTTATAGTTCCAGGCCAAAGAGGCTCCAGGTTTTCACAAGCGGGATGTGGAAGTTGCTCTTAATTTGGGATAAAGCATGTAAATAAGCTAAGAAGCCTTAGCAGAGGATGGTTTCGATCCATCGACCTCTGGGTTATGGGCCCAGCACGCTTCCGCTGCGCCACTCTGCTTGCTGTAGAAAAGCTCCCATTCACAGGGGTTTTCAAAACGACTTGCGTTTAGGCACACATGAAGTAACACATGAAGTGCCTCTGCCAGAAAAGTCATAAATGAGATCAGGTGAAAGCAACAAAGGGTTTTTAGCTTTGAGCAGAGGCAGCTTTTCTTCAGGTAGGAACAGAGCATTATATGAGTAAAAAAAAAGTCTTAGCAGAGGATGGTTTCGATCCATCGACCTCTGGGTTATGGGCCCAGCACGCTTCCGCTGCACCACTCTGCTGAAAACCTCCCTAGGTGGGACTCGAACCCACAAACCCTGACTTAGGAGGACAGGGACTTATCCACCAGGACACTGGGCCTGTTGAAAACCAGTCCTTGTGTGCCCCCCTTACTTCTGCTTCAGTGACCACAATAGGCTTGGTATTTAATCAAGGTCAGCACACAAAGTAATCCGGATGATCAATTAATTTGACAGGCCACCGGGCCACTCTGCTTGCCATAAAATAGCTCCAATTCACAGGTGTTTTCAATCGGACTTGCGTTTAGGCACACATGAAGTGGTCCTCAGTCACAGATGATATCTGGTGAAAATGATTATGGTTTCAGCAGAGAACTGCATTAGCTCTTCTTCAAATAGGAACAGGACATGTATATAAGTAAAGCGGTCTTAGCAGAGGATGGTTTCGATCCATCGACCTCTGGGTTATGGGCCCAGCACGCTTCCGCTGCGCCACTCTGCTGTAAACCACCCCAGATGGGACTTGAACCCACAATCCCTGGCTTAGGAGGCCAGTGCCTTATCTATTAGGCCACTGGGGCTGTGAAAAACCTAGCCCTCATGTGCCCCCATTAATTCTGCTTCAGTGACAACAAAAGACTTGGCATTTAAACATGGCCAGCACACAAAGTGATCCACTGAACGGCTACTTCGACAGGCCACTGGGGCATGACTCGTTTGCCCAACTAATTCTCCATCTCATTCAGGTGGCTCAGTCAATGAGGCATTTGAAACAGGGCCTACACACAAAGTTTTCTGAACGAATGACTATTACACCCGCTTTCCAGAACATTGTGCAGCATTGTTATAGTTCCAGGACAAAGAGGCTCCAGGCTTTCACAAGCGGGATGTGGAAGTTGCTCTTAATTTGGGATAAAGCATGTAAATAAGCTAAGAAGCCTTAGCAGAGGATGGTTTCGATCCATCGACCTCTGGGTTATGGGCCCAGCACGCTTCCGCTGCGCCACTCTGCTTGCTGTAGAAAAGCTCCCATTCACAGGGGTTTTCAAAACGACTTGCGTTTAGGCACACATGAAGTAACACATGAAGTGCCTCTGCCAGAAAAGTCATAAATGAGATCAGGTGAAAGCAACAAAAGGTTTTTAGCTTTGAGCAGAGGCAGCTTTTCTTCAGGTAGGAACAGAGCATTATATGAGTAAAAAAAAAGTCTTAGCAGAGGATGGTTTCGATCCATCGACCTCTGGGTTATGGGCCCAGCACGCTTCCGCTGCGCCACTCTGCTGAAAACCTCCCTAGGTGGGACTCGAACCCACAAACCTTGACTTAGGAGGACAGGGACTTATCCACCAGGACACTGGGCCTGTTGAAAACCAGTCCTTGTGTGCCCCCCTTACTTCTGCTTCAGTGACCACAATAGGCTTGGTATTTAATCAAGGTCAGCACACAAAGTAATCCGGATGATCAATTAATTTGACAGGCCACCGGGCCACTCTGCTTGCCATAAAATAGCTCCAATTCACAGGTGTTTTCAATAGGACTTGCATTTAGGCACACATGAAGTGGTCCTCAGTAACAGATAATATCTGGTGAAAATGATTATGGTTTCAGCATAGAACTGCATTAGCTCTTCTTCAAATAGGAACAGGACATGTATATAAGTAAAGCTGTCTTAACAGAGGATGGTTTCGATCCATCGACCTCTGGGTTATGGGCCCAGCACGCTTCCGCTGCGCCACTCTGCTGTAAACCACCCCAGATGGGACTCGAACCCACAATCCCTGGCTTAGGAGGCCAGTGCCTTATCCATTAGGCCACTGGGGCTGTGAAAACCTAGCCCTCATGTGCCCCCATTAATTCTGCTTCAGTGACAACAAAAGACTTGGCATTTAAACATGGCCAGCACACAAAGTGATCCACTGAACGGCTACTTCGACAGGCCACTGGGGCATGACTCGTTTGCCCAACTAATTCTCCATCTCATTCAGGTGGCTCAGTCAATGAGGCATTTAAACAGGGCCTACACACAAAGTTTTCTGAACGAATGACTATTACACCCGCTTTCCAGAACATTGTGCAGCATTGTTATAGTTCCAGGACAAAGAGGCTCCAGGCTTTCACAAGCGGGATGTGGAAGTTGCTCTTAATTTGGGATAAAGCATGTAAATAAGCTAAGAAGCCTTAGCAGAGGATGGTTTCGATCCATCGACCTCTGGGTTATGGGCCCAGCACGCTTCCGCTGCGCCACTCTGCTTGCTGTAGAAAAGCTCCCATTCACAGGGGTTTTCAAAACGACTTGCGTTTAGGCACACATGAAGTAACACATGAAGTGCCTCTGCCAGAAAAGTCATAAATGAGATCAGGTGAAAGCAACAAAGGGTTTTTAGCTTTGAGCAGAGGCAGCTTTTCTTCAGGTAGGAACAGAGCATTATATGAGTAAAAAAAAAGTCTTAGCAGAGGATGGTTTCGATCCATCGACCTCTGGGTTATGGGCCCAGCACGCTTCCGCTGCGCCACTCTGCTGAAAACCTCCCTAGGTGGGACTCGAACCCACAAACCCTGACTTAGGAGGACAGGGACTTATCCACTAGGACACTGGGCCTGTTGAAAACCAGTCCTTGTGTGCCCCCCTTACTTCTGCTTCAGTGACCACAATAGGCTTGGTATTTAATCAAGGTCAGCACACAAAGTAATCCGGATGATCAATTAATTTGACAGGCCACCGGGCCACTCTGCTTGCCATAAAATAGCTCCAATTCACAGGTGTTTTCAATAGGACTTGCATTTAGGCACACATGAAGTGGTCCTCAGTCACAGACGATATCTAGTGAAAATGATTATGGTTTCAGCATAGAACTGCATTAGCTCTTCTTCAAATAGGAACAGGACATGTGTATAAGTAAAGCGGTCTTAGCAGAGGATGGTTTCGATCCATCGACCTCTGGGTTATCGGCCAAGCACGCTTCCGCTGCACCACTCTGCTGTAAACCACCCCAGATGGGACTCGAACCCACAATCCCTGGCTGTGAAAATCTAGCCCTCATGTGCCCCCATTAATTCTGCTTCAGTGACAACAAAAGACTTGGCATTTAAACATGGCCAGCACACAAAGTGATCCACTGAACGGCTACCTCGACAGGCCACTGGGGCATGACTCGTTTGCCCAACTAATTCTCCATCTCATTCAGGTGGCTCAGTCAATGAGGCATTTAAACAGGGCCTACACACAAAGTTTTCTGAACGAATGACTATTACACCCGCTTTCCAGAACATTGTGCAGCATTGTTATAGTTCCAGGCCAAAGAGGCTCCAGGTTTTCACAAGCGGGATGTGGAAGTTGCTCTTAATTTGGGATAAAGCATGTAAATAAGCTAAGAAGCCTTAGCAGAGGATGGTTTCGATCCATCGACCTCTGGGTTATGGGCCCAGCACGCTTCCGCTGCGCCACTCTGCTTGCTGTAGAAAAGCTCCCATTCACAGGGGTTTTCAAAACGACTTGCGTTTAGGCACACATGAAGTAACACATGAAGTGCCTCTGCCAGAAAAGTCATAAATGAGATCAGGTGAAAGCAACAAAGGGTTTTTAGCTTTGAGCAGAGGCAGCTTTTCTTCAGGTAGGAACAGAGCATTATATGAGTAAAAAAAAAGTCTTAGCAGAGGATGGTTTCGATCCATCGACCTCTGGGTTATGGGCCCAGCACGCTTCCGCTGCGCCACTCTGCTGAAAACCTCCCTAGGTGGGACTCGAACCCACAAACCCTGACTTAGGAGGACAGGGACTTATCCACCAGGACACTGGGCCTGTTGAAAACCAGTCCTTGTGTGCCCCCCTTACTTCTGCTTCAGTGACCACAATAGGCTTGGTATTTAATCAAGGTCAGCACACAAAGTAATCCGGATGATCAATTAATTTGACAGGCCACCGGGCCACTCTGCTTGCCATAAAATAGCTCCAATTCACAGGTGTTTTCAATCGGACTTGCGTTTAGGCACACATGAAGTGGTCCTCAGTCACAGATGATATCTGGTGAAAATGATTATGGTTTCAGCAGAGAACTGCATTAGCTCTTCTTCAAATAGGAACAGGACATGTATATAAGTAAAGCGGTCTTAGCAGAGGATGGTTTCGATCCATCGACCTCTGGGTTATGGGCCCAGCACGCTTCCGCTGCGCCACTGTGCTGTAAACCACCCCAGATGGGACTCGAACCCACAATCCCTGGCTTAGGAGGCCAGTGCCTTATCCATTAGGCCACTGGGGCTGTGAAAAACCTAGCCCTCATGTGCCCCCATTAATTCTGCTTCAGTGACAACAAAAGACTTGGCATTTAAACATGGCCAGCACACAAAGTGATCCACTGAACGGCTACTTCGACAGGCCACTGGGGCATGACTCGTTTGCCCAACTAATTCTCCATCTCATTCAGGTGGCTCAGTCAATGAGGCATTTGAAACAGGGCCTACACACAAAGTTTTCTGAACGAATGACTATTACACCCGCTTTCCAGAACATTGTGCAGCATTGTTATAGTTCCAGGACAAAGAGGCTCCAGGCTTTCACAAGCGGGATGTGGAAGTTGCTCTTAATTTGGGATAAAGCATGTAAATAAGCTAAGAAGCCTTAGCAGAGGATGGTTTCGATCCATCGACCTCTGGGTTATGGGCCCAGCACGCTTCCGCTGCGCCACTCTGCTTGCTGTAGAAAAGCTCCCATTCACAGGGGTTTTCAAAACGACTTGCGTTTAGGCACACATGAAGTAACACATGAAGTGCCTCTGCCAGAAAAGTCATAAATGAGATCAGGTGAAAGCAACAAAGGGTTTTTAGCTTTGAGCAGAGGCAGCTTTTCTTCAGGTAGGAAAAGAGCATTATATGAGTAAAAAAAAAGTCTTAGCAGAGGATGGTTTCGATCCATCGACCTCTGGGTTATGGGCCCAGCACGCTTCCGCTGCGCCACTCTGCTGAAAACCTCCCTAGGTGGGACTCGAACCCACAAACCTTGACTTAGGAGGACAGGGACTTATCCACCAGGACACTGGGCCTGTTGAAAACCAGTCCTTGTGTGCCCCCCTTACTTCTGCTTCAGTGACCACAATAGGCTTGGTATTTAATCAAGGTCAGCACACAAAGTAATCCGGATGATCAATTAATTTGACAGGCCACCGGGCCACTCTGCTTGCCATAAAATAGCTCCAATTCACAGGTGTTTTCAATAGGACTTGCATTTAGGCACACATGAAGTGGTCCTCAGTAACAGATGATATCTGGTGAAAATGATTATGGTTTCAGCATAGAACTGCATTAGCTCTTCTTCAAATAGGAACAGGACATGTATATAAGTAAAGCGGTCTTAGCAGAGGATGGTTTCGATCCATCGACCTCTGGGTTATGGGCCCAGCACGCTTTCGCTGCGCCACTCTGCTGTAAACCACCCCAGATGGGACTCGAACCCACAATCCCTGGCTTAGGAGGCCAGTGCCTTATCCATTAGGCCACTGGGGCTGTGAAAATCTAGCCCTCATGTGCCCCCATTAATTCTGCTTCAGTGACAACAAAAGACTTGGCATTTAAACATGGCCAGCACACAAAGTGATCCACTGAACGGCTACCTCGACAGGCCACTGGGGCATGACTCGTTTGCCCAACTAATTCTCCATCTCATTCAGGTGGCTCAGTCAATGAGGCATTTAAACAGGGCCTACACACAAAGTTTTCTGAACGAATGACTATTACACCCGCTTTCCAGAACATTGTGCAGCATTGTTATAGTTCCAGGCCAAAGAGGCTCCAGGTTTTCACAAGCGGGATGTGGAAGTTGCTCTTAATTTGGGATAAAGCATGTAAATAAGCTAAGAAGCCTTAGCAGAGGATGGTTTCGATCCATCGACCTCTGGGTTATGGGCCCAGCACGCTTCCGCTGCGCCACTCTGCTTGCTGTAGAAAAGCTCCCATTCACAGGGGTTTTCAAAACGTCTTGCGTTTAGGCACACATGAAGTAACACATGAAGTGCCTCTGCCAGAAAAGTCATAAATGAGATCAGGTGAAAGCAACAAAGGGTTTTTAGCTTTGAGCAGAGGCAGCTTTTCTTCAGGTAGGAACAGAGCATTATATGAGTAAAAAAAAAGTCTTAGCAGAGGATGGTTTCGATCCATCGACCTCTGGGTTATGGGCCCAGCACGCTTCCGCTGCACCACTCTGCTGAAAACCTCCCTAGGTGGGACTCGAACCCACAAACCCTGACTTAGGAGGACAGGGACTTATCCACCAGGACACTGGGCCTGTTGAAAACCAGTCCTTGTGTGCCCCCCTTACTTCTGCTTCAGTGACCACAATAGGCTTGGTATTTAATCAAGGTCAGCACACAAAGTAATCCGGATGATCAATTAATTTGACAGGCCACCGGGCCACTCTGCTTGCCATAAAATAGCTCCAATTCACAGGTGTTTTCAATCGGACTTGCGTTTAGGCACACATGAAGTGGTCCTCAGTCACAGATGATATCTGGTGAAAATGATTATGGTTTCAGCAGAGAACTGCATTAGCTCTTCTTCAAATAGGAACAGGACATGTATATAAGTAAAGCGGTCTTAGCAGAGGATGGTTTCGATCCATCGACCTCTGGGTTATGGGCCCAGCACGCTTCCGCTGCGCCACTCTGCTGTAAACCACCCCAGATGGGACTCGAACCCACAATCCCTGGCTTAGGAGGCCAGTGCCTTATCCATTAGGCCACTGGGGCTGTGAAAAACCTAGCCCTCATGTGCCCCCATTAATTCTGCTTCAGTGACAACAAAAGACTTGGCATTTAAACATGGCCAGCACACAAAGTGATCCACTGAACGGCTACTTCGACAGGCCACTGGGGCATGACTCGTTTGCCCAACTAATTCTCCATCTCATTCAGGTGGCTCAGTCAATGAGGCATTTGAAACAGGGCCTACACACAAAGTTTTCTGAACGAATGACTATTACACCCGCTTTCCAGAACATTGTGCAGCATTGTTATAGTTCCAGGACAAAGAGGCTCCAGGCTTTCACAAGCGGGATGTGGAAGTTGCTCTTAATTTGGGATAAAGCATGTAAATAAGCTAAGAAGCCTTAGCAGAGGATGGTTTCGATCCATCGACCTCTGGGTTATGGGCCCAGCACGCTTCCGCTGCGCCACTCTGCTTGCTGTAGAAAAGCTCCCATTCACAGGGGTTTTCAAAACGACTTGCGTTTAGGCACACATGAAGTAACACATGAAGTGCCTCTGCCAGAAAAGTCATAAATGAGATCAGGTGAAAGCAACAAAGGGTTTTTAGCTTTGAGCAGAGGCAGCTTTTCTTCAGGTAGGAAAAGAGCATTATATGAGTAAAAAAAAAGTCTTAGCAGAGGATGGTTTCGATCCATCGACCTCTGGGTTATGGGCCCAGCACGCTTCCGCTGCGCCACTCTGCTGAAAACCTCCCTAGGTGGGACTCGAACCCACAAACCTTGACTTAGGAGGACAGGGACTTATCCACCAGGACACTGGGCCTGTTGAAAACCAGTCCTTGTGTGCCCCCCTTACTTCTGCTTCAGTGACCACAATAGGCTTGGTATTTAATCAAGGTCAGCACACAAAGTAATCCGGATGATCAATTAATTTGACAGGCCACCGGGCCACTCTGCTTGCCATAAAATAGCTCCAATTCACAGGTGTTTTCAATAGGACTTGCATTTAGGCACACATGAAGTGGTCCTCAGTAACAGATAATATCTGGTGAAAATGATTATGGTTTCAGCATAGAACTGCATTAGCTCTTCTTCAAATAGGAACAGGACATGTATATAAGTAAAGCTGTCTTAGCAGAGGATGGTTTCGATCCATCGACCTCTGGGTTATGGGCCCAGCACGCTTCCGCTGCGCCACTCTGCTGTAAACCACCCCAGATGGGACTCGAACCCACAATCCCTGGCTTAGGAGGCCAGTGCCTTATCCATTAGGCCACTGGGGCTGTGAAAACCTAGCCCTCATGTGCCCCCATTAATTCTGCTTCAGTGACAACAAAAGACTTGGCATTTAAACATGGCCAGCACACAAAGTGATCCACTGAACGGCTACTTCGACAGGCCACTGGGGCATGACTCGTTTGCCCAACTAATTCTCCATCTCATTCAGGTGGCTCAGTCAATGAGGCATTTAAACAGGGCCTACACACAAAGTTTTCTGAACGAATGACTATTACACCCGCTTTCCAGAACATTGTGCAGCATTGTTATAGTTCCAGGACAAAGAGGCTCCAGGCTTTCACAAGCGGGATGTGGAAGTTGCTCTTAATTTGGGATAAAGCATGTAAATAAGCTAAGAAGCCTTAGCAGAGGATGGTTTCGATCCATCGACCTCTGGGTTATGGGCCCAGCACGCTTCCGCTGCGCCACTCTGCTGAAAACCTCCCTAGGTGGGACGCGAACCCACAAACCCTGACTTAGGAGGACAGGGACTTATCCACTAGGACACTGGGCCTGTTGAAAACCAGTCCTTGTGTGCCCCCCTTACTTCTGCTTCAGTGACCACAATAGGCTTGGTATTTAATCAAGGTCAGCACACAAAGTAATCCGGATGATCAATTAATTTGACAGGCCACCGGGCCACTCTGCTTGCCATAAAATAGCTCCAATTCACAGGTGTTTTCAATAGGACTTGCATTTAGGCACACATGAAGTGGTCCTCAGTCACAGACGATATCTAGTGAAAATGATTATGGTTTCAGCATAGAAATGCATTAGCTCTTCTTCAAATAGGAACAGGACATGTGTATAAGTAAAGCGGTCTTAGCAGAGGATGGTTTCGATCCATCGACCTCTGGGTTATCGGCCAAGCACGCTTCCGCTGCACCACTCTGCTGTAAACCACCCCAGATGGGACTCGAACCCACAATCCCTGGCTTAGGAGGCCAGTGCCTTATCCATTAGGCCACTGGGGCTGTGAAAATCTAGCCCTCATGTGCCCCCATTAATTCTGATTCAGTGACAACAAAAGACTTGGCATTTAAACATGGCCAGCACACAAAGTGATCCACTGAACGGCTACCTCGACAGGCCACTGGGGCATGACTCGTTTGCCCAACTAATTCTCCATCTCATTCAGGTGGCTCAGTCAATGAGGCATTTAAACAGGGCCTACACACAAAGTTTTCTGAACGAATGACTATTACACCCGCTTTCCAGAACATTGTGCAGCATTGTTATAGTTCCAGGCCAAAGAGGCTCCAGGTTTTCACAAGCGGGATGTGGAAGTTGCTCTTAATTTGGGATAAAGCATGTAAATAAGCTAAGAAGCCTTAGCAGAGGATGGTTTCGATCCTTCGACCTCTGGGTTATGGGCCCAGCACGCTTCCGCTGCGCCACTCTGCTTGCTGTAGAAAAGCTCCCATTCACAGGGGTTTTCAAAACGACTTGCGTTTAGGCACACAGGAAGTAACACATGAAGTGCCTCTGCCAGAAAAGTCATAAATGAGATCAGGTGAAAGCAACAAAAGGTTTTTAGCTTTGAGCAGAGGCAGCTTTTCTTCAGGTAGGAACAGAGCATTATATGAGTAAAAAAAAAGTCTTAGCAGAGGATGGTTTCGATCCATCGACCTCTGGGTTATGGGCCCAGCACGCTTCCGCTGCGCCACTCTGCTGAAAACCTCCCTAGGTGGGACTCGAACCCACAAACCTTGACTTAGGAGGACAGGGACTTATCCACCAGGACACTGGGCCTGTTGAAAACCAGTCCTTGTGTGCCCCCCTTACTTCTGCTTCAGTGACCACAATAGGCTTGGTATTTAATCAAGGTCAGCACACAAAGTAATCCGGATGATCAATTAATTTGACAGGCCACCGGGCCACTCTGCTTGCCATAAAATAGCTCCAATTCACAGGTGTTTTCAATAGGACTTGCATTTAGGCACACATGAAGTGGTCCTCAGTAACAGATAATATCTGGTGAAAATGATTATGGTTTCAGCATAGAACTGCATTAGCTCTTCTTCAAATAGGAACAGGACATGTATATAAGTAAAGCTGTCTTAGCAGAGGATGGTTTCGATCCATCGACCTCTGGGTTATGGGCCCAGCACGCTTCCGCTGCGCCACTCTGCTGTAAACCACCCCAGATGGGACTCGAACCCACAATCCCTGGCTTAGGAGGCCAGTGCCTTATCCATTAGGCCACTGGGGCTGTGAAAACCTAGCCCTCATGTGCCCCCATTAATTCTGCTTCAGTGACAACAAAAGACTTGGCATTTAAACATGGCCAGCACACAAAGTGATCCACTGAACGGCTACTTCGACAGGCCACTGGGGCATGACTCGTTTGCCCAACTAATTCTCCATCTCATTCAGGTGGCTCAGTCAATGAGGCATTTAAACAGGGCCTACACACAAAGTTTTCTGAACGAATGACTATTACACCCGCTTTCCAGAACATTGTGCAGCATTGTTATAGTTCCAGGACAAAGAGGCTCCAGGCTTTCACAAGCGGGATGTGGAAGTTGCTCTTAATTTGGGATAAAGCATGTAAATAAGCTAAGAAGCCTTAGCAGAGGATGGTTTCGATCCATCGACCTCTGGGTTATGGGCCCAGCACGCTTCCGCTGCGCCACTCTGCTGAAAACCTCCCTAGGTGGGACGCGAACCCACAAACCCTGACTTAGGAGGACAGGGACTTATCCACTAGGACACTGGGCCTGTTGAAAACCAGTCCTTGTGTGCCCCCCTTACTTCTGCTTCAGTGACCACAATAGGCTTGGTATTTAATCAAGGTCAGCACACAAAGTAATCCGGATGATCAATTAATTTGACAGGCCACCGGGCCACTCTGCTTGCCATAAAATAGCTCCAATTCACAGGTGTTTTCAATAGGACTTGCATTTAGGCACACATGAAGTGGTCCTCAGTCACAGACGATATCTAGTGAAAATGATTATGGTTTCAGCATAGAACTGCATTAGCTCTTCTTCAAATAGGAACAGGACATGTGTATAAGTAAAGCGGTCTTAGCAGAGGATGGTTTCGATCCATCGACCTCTGGGTTATCGGCCAAGCACGCTTCCGCTGCACCACTCTGCTGTAAACCACCCCAGATGGGACTCGAACCCACAATCCCTGGCTTAGGAGGCCAGTGCCTTATCCATTAGGCCACTGGGGCTGTGAAAATCTAGCCCTCATGTGCCCCCATTAATTCTGATTCAGTGACAACAAAAGACTTGGCATTTAAACATGGCCAGCACACAAAGTGATCCACTGAACGGCTACCTCGACAGGCCACTGGGGCATGACTCGTTTGCCCAACTAATTCTCCATCTCATTCAGGTGGCTCAGTCAATGAGGCATTTAAACAGGGCCTACACACAAAGTTTTCTGAACGAATGACTATTACACCCGCTTTCCAGAACATTGTGCAGCATTGTTATAGTTCCAGGCCAAAGAGGCTCCAGGTTTTCACAAGCGGGATGTGGAAGTTGCTCTTAATTTGGGATAAAGCATGTAAATAAGCTAAGAAGCCTTAGCAGAGGATGGTTTCGATCCTTCGACCTCTGGGTTATGGGCCCAGCACGCTTCCGCTGCGCCACTCTGCTTGCTGTAGAAAAGCTCCCATTCACAGGGGTTTTCAAAACGACTTGCGTTTAGGCACACATGAAGTAACACATGAAGTGCCTCTGCCAGAAAAGTCATAAATGAGATCAGGTGAAAGCAACAAAAGGTTTTTAGCTTTGAGCAGAGGCAGCTTTTCTTCAGGTAGGAACAGAGCATTATATGAGTAAAAAAAAAGTATTAGCAGAGGATGGTTTCGATCCATCGACCTCTGGGTTATGGGCCCAGCACGCTTCCGCTGCGCCACTCTGCTGAAAACCTCCCTAGGTGGGACTCGAACCCACAAACCTTGACTTAGGAGGACAGGGACTTATCCACCAGGACACTGGGCCTGTTGAAAACCAGTCCTTGTGTGCCCCCCTTACTTCTGCTTCAGTGACCACAATAGGCTTGGTATTTAATCAAGGTCAGCACACAAAGTAATCCGGATGATCAATTAATTTGACAGGCCACCGGGCCACTCTGCTTGCCATAAAATAGCTCCAATTCACAGGTGTTTTCAATAGGACTTGCATTTAGGCACACATGAAGTGGTCCTCAGTAACAGATAATATCTGGTGAAAATGATTATGGTTTCAGCATAGAACTGCATTAGCTCTTCTTCAAATAGGAACAGGACATGTATATAAGTAAAGCTGTCTTAGCAGAGGATGGTTTCGATCCATCGACCTCTGGGTTATGGGCCCAGCACGCTTCCGCTGCGCCACTCTGCTGTAAACCACCCCAGATGGGACTCGAACCCACAATCCCTGGCTTAGGAGGCCAGTGCCTTATCCATTAGGCCACTGGGGCTGTGAAAACCTAGCCCTCATGTGCCCCCATTAATTCTGCTTCAGTGACAACAAAAGACTTGGCATTTAAACATGGCCAGCACACAAAGTGATCCACTGAACGGCTACTTCGACAGGCCACTGGGGCATGACTCGTTTGCCCAACTAATTCTCCATCTCATTCAGGTGGCTCAGTCAATGAGGCATTTAAACAGGGCCTACACACAAAGTTTTCTGAACGAATGACTATTACACCCGCTTTCCAGAACATTGTGCAGCATTGTTATAGTTCCAGGACAAAGAGGCTCCAGGCTTTCACAAGCGGGATGTGGAAGTTGCTCTTAATTTGGGATAAAGCATGTAAATAAGCTAAGAAGCCTTAGCAGAGGATGGTTTCGATCCATCGACCTCTGGGTTATGGGCCCAGCACGCTTCCGCTGCGCCACTCTGCTGAAAACCTCCCTAGGTGGGACGCGAACCCACAAACCCTGACTTAGGAGGACAGGGACTTATCCACTAGGACACTGGGCCTGTTGAAAACCAGTCCTTGTGTGCCCCCCTTACTTCTGCTTCAGTGACCACAATAGGCTTGGTATTTAATCAAGGTCAGCACACAAAGTAATCCGGATGATCAATTAATTTGACAGGCCACCGGGCCACTCTGCTTGCCATAAAATAGCTCCAATTCACAGGTGTTTTCAATAGGACTTGCATTTAGGCACACATGAAGTGGTCCTCAGTCACAGACGATATCTAGTGAAAATGATTATGGTTTCAGCATAGAAATGCATTAGCTCTTCTTCAAATAGGAACAGGACATGTGTATAAGTAAAGCGGTCTTAGCAGAGGATGGTTTCGATCCATCGACCTCTGGGTTATCGGCCAAGCACGCTTCCGCTGCACCACTCTGCTGTAAACCACCCCAGATGGGACTCGAACCCACAATCCCTGGCTTAGGAGGCCAGTGCCTTATCCATTAGGCCACTGGGGCTGTGAAAATCTAGCCCTCATGTGCCCCCATTAATTCTGATTCAGTGACAACAAAAGACTTGGCATTTAAACATGGCCAGCACACAAAGTGATCCACTGAACGGCTACCTCGACAGGCCACTGGGGCATGACTCGTTTGCCCAACTAATTCTCCATCTCATTCAGGTGGCTCAGTCAATGAGGCATTTAAACAGGGCCTACACACAAAGTTTTCTGAACGAATGACTATTACACCCGCTTTCCAGAACATTGTGCAGCATTGTTATAGTTCCAGGCCAAAGAGGCTCCAGGTTTTCACAAGCGGGATGTGGAAGTTGCTCTTAATTTGGGATAAAGCATGTAAATAAGCTAAGAAGCCTTAGCAGAGGATGGTTTCGATCCATCGACCTCTGGGTTATGGGACCAGCACGCTTCCGCTGCGCCACTCTGCTGAAAACCTCCCTAGGTGGGACGCGAACCCACAAACCCTGACTTAGGAGGACAGGGACTTATCCACTAGGACACTGGGCCTGTTGAAAACCAGTCCTTGTGTGCCCCCCTTACTTCTGCTTCAGTGACCACAATAGGCTTGGTATTTAATCAAGGTCAGCACACAAAGTAATCCGGATGATCAATTAATTTGACAGGCCACCGGGCCACTCTGCTTGCCATAAAATAGCTCCAATTCACAGGTGTTTTCAATAGGACTTGCATTTAGGCACACATGAAGTGGTCCTCAGTCACAGACGATATCTAGTGAAAATGATTATGGTTTCAGCATAGAACTGCATTAGCTCTTCTTCAAATAGGAACAGGACATGTGTATAAGTAAAGCGGTCTTAGCAGAGGATGGTTTCGATCCATCGACCTCTGGGTTATCGGCCAAGCACGCTTCCGCTGCACCACTCTGCTGTAAACCACCCCAGATGGGACTCGAACCCACAATCCCTGGCTTAGGAGGCCAGTGCCTTATCCATTAGGCCACTGGGGCTGTGAAAATCTAGCCCTCATGTGCCCCCATTAATTCTGATTCAGTGACAACAAAAGACTTGGCATTTAAACATGGCCAGCACACAAAGTGATCCACTGAACGGCTACCTCGACAGGCCACTGGGGCATGACTCGTTTGCCCAACTAATTCTCCATCTCATTCAGGTGGCTCAGTCAATGAGGCATTTAAACAGGGCCTACACACAAAGTTTTCTGAACGAATGACTATTACACCCGCTTTCCAGAACATTGTGCAGCATTGTTATAGTTCCAGGCCAAAGAGGCTCCAGGTTTTCACAAGCGGGATGTGGAAGTTGCTCTTAATTTGGGATAAAGCATGTAAATAAGCTAAGAAGCCTTAGCAGAGGATGGTTTCGATCCTTCGACCTCTGGGTTATGGGCCCAGCACGCTTCCGCTGCGCCACTCTGCTTGCTGTAGAAAAGCTCCCATTCACAGGGGTTTTCAAAACGACTTGCGTTTAGGCACACATGAAGTAACACATGAAGTGCCTCTGCCAGAAAAGTCATAAATGAGATCAGGTGAAAGCAACAAAAGGTTTTTAGCTTTGAGCAGAGGCAGCTTTTCTTCAGGTAGGAACAGAGCATTATATGAGTAAAAAAAAAGTCTTAGCAGAGGATGGTTTCGATCCATCGACCTCTGGGTTATGGGCCCAGCACGCTTCCGCTGCGCCACTCTGCTGAAAACCTCCCTAGGTGGGACTCGAACCCACAAACCTTGACTTAGGAGGACAGGGACTTATCCACCAGGACACTGGGCCTGTTGAAAACCAGTCCTTGTGTGCCCCCCTTACTTCTGCTTCAGTGACCACAATAGGCTTGGTATTTAATCAAGGTCAGCACACAAAGTAATCCGGATGATCAATTAATTTGACAGGCCACCGGGCCACTCTGCTTGCCATAAAATAGCTCCAATTCACAGGTGTTTTCAATAGGACTTGCATTTAGGCACACATGAAGTGGTCCTCAGTAACAGATAATATCTGGTGAAAATGATTATGGTTTCAGCATAGAACTGCATTAGCTCTTCTTCAAATAGGAACAGGACATGTATATAAGTAAAGCTGTCTTAGCAGAGGATGGTTTCGATCCATCGACCTCTGGGTTATGGGCCCAGCACGCTTCCGCTGCGCCACTCTGCTGTAAACCACCCCAGATGGGACTCGAACCCACAATCCCTGGCTTAGGAGGCCAGTGCCTTATCCATTAGGCCACTGGGGCTGTGAAAACCTAGCCCTCATGTGCCCCCATTAATTCTGCTTCAGTGACAACAAAAGACTTGGCATTTAAACATGGCCAGCACACAAAGTGATCCACTGAACGGCTACTTCGACAGGCCACTGGGGCATGACTCGTTTGCCCAACTAATTCTCCATCTCATTCAGGTGGCTCAGTCAATGAGGCATTTAAACAGGGCCTACACACAAAGTTTTCTGAACGAATGACTATTACACCCGCTTTCCAGAACATTGTGCAGCATTGTTATAGTTCCAGGACAAAGAGGCTCCAGGCTTTCACAAGCGGGATGTGGAAGTTGCTCTTAATTTGGGATAAAGCATGTAAATAAGCTAAGAAGCCTTAGCAGAGGATGGTTTCGATCCATCGACCTCTGGGTTATGGGCCCAGCACGCTTCCGCTGCGCCACTCTGCTGAAAACCTCCCTAGGTGGGACGCGAACCCACAAACCCTGACTTAGGAGGACAGGGACTTATCCACTAGGACACTGGGCCTGTTGAAAACCAGTCCTTGTGTGCCCCCCTTACTTCTGCTTCAGTGACCACAATAGGCTTGGTATTTAATCAAGGTCAGCACACAAAGTAATCCGGATGATCAATTAATTTGACAGGCCACCGGGCCACTCTGCTTGCCATAAAATAGCTCCAATTCACAGGTGTTTTCAATAGGACTTGCATTTAGGCACACATGAAGTGGTCCTCAGTCACAGACGATATCTAGTGAAAATGATTATGGTTTCAGCATAGAACTGCATTAGCTCTTCTTCAAATAGGAACAGGACATGTGTATAAGTAAAGCGGTCTTAGCAGAGGATGGTTTCGATCCATCGACCTCTGGGTTATCGGCCAAGCACGCTTCCGCTGCACCACTCTGCTGTAAACCACCCCAGATGGGACTCGAACCCACAATCCCTGGCTTAGGAGGCCAGTGCCTTATCCATTAGGCCACTGGGGCTGTGAAAATCTAGCCCTCATGTGCCCCCATTAATTCTGCTTCAGTGACAACAAAAGACTTGGCATTTAAACATGGCCAGCACACAAAGTGATCCACTGAACGGCTACCTCGACAGGCCACTGGGGCATGACTCGTTTGCCCAACTAATTCTCCATCTCATTCAGGTGGCTCAGTCAATGAGGCATTTAAACAGGGCCTACACACAAAGTTTTCTGAACGAATGACTATTACACCCGCTTTCCAGAACATTGTGCAGCATTGTTATAGTTCCAGGCCAAAGAGGCTCCAGGTTTTCACAAGCGGGATGTGGAAGTTGCTCTTAATTTGGGATAGAGCATGTAAATAAGCTAAGAAGCCTTAGCAGAGGATGGTTTCGATCCATCGACCTCTGGGTTATGGGCCCAGCACGCTTCCGCTGCGCCACTCTGCTTGCTGTAGAAAAGCTCCCATTCACAGGGGTTTTCAAAACGACTTGCGTTTAGGCACACATGAAGTAACACATGAAGTGCCTCTGCCAGAAAAGTCATAAATGAGATCAGGTGAAAGCAACAAAGGGTTTTTAGCTTTGAGCAGAGGCAGCTTTTCTTCAGGTAGGAACAGAGCATTATATGAGTAAAAAAAAAGTCTTAGCAGAGGATGGTTTCGATCCATCGACCTCTGGGTTATGGGCCCAGCACGCTTCCGCTGCACCACTCTGCTGAAAACCTCCCTAGGTGGGACTCGAACCCACAAACCCTGACTTAGGAGGACAGGGACTTATCCACCAGGACACTGGGCCTGTTGAAAACCAGTCCTTGTGTGCCCCCCTTACTTCTGCTTCAGTGACCACAATAGGCTTGGTATTTAATCAAGGTCAGCACACAAAGTAATCCGGATGATCAATTAATTTGACAGGCCACCGGGCCACTCTGCTTGCCATAAAATAGCTCCAATTCACAGGTGTTTTCAATCGGACTTGCGTTTAGGCACACATGAAGTGGTCCTCAGTCACAGATGATATCTGGTGAAAATGATTATGGTTTCAGCAGAGAACTGCATTAGCTCTTCTTCAAATAGGAACAGGACATGTATATAAGTAAAGCGGTCTTAGCAGAGGATGGTTTCGATCCATCGACCTCTGGGTTATGGGCCCAGCACGCTTCCGCTGCGCCACTCTGCTGTAAACCACCCCAGATGGGACTCGAACCCACAATCCCTGGCTTAGGAGGCCAGTGCCTTATCTATTAGGCCACTGGGGCTGTGAAAAACCTAGCCCTCATGTGCCCCCATTAATTCTGCTTCAGTGACAACAAAAGACTTGGCATTTAAACATGGCCAGCACACAAAGTGATCCACTGAACGGCTACTTCGACAGGCCACTGGGGCATGACTCGTTTGCCCAACTAATTCTCCATCTCATTCAGGTGGCTCAGTCAATGAGGCATTTGAAACAGGGCCTACACACAAAGTTTTCTGAACGAATGACTATTACACCCGCTTTCCAGAACATTGTGCAGCATTGTTATAGTTCCAGGACAAAGAGGCTCCAGGCTTTCACAAGCGGGATGTGGAAGTTGCTCTTAATTTGGGATAAAGCATGTAAATAAGCTAAGAAGCCTTAGCAGAGGATGGTTTCGATCCATCGACCTCTGGGTTATGGGCCCAGCACGCTTCCGCTGCGCCACTCTGCTTGCTGTAGAAAAGCTCCCATTCACAGGGGTTTTCAAAACGACTTGCGTTTAGGCACACATGAAGTAACACATGAAGTGCCTCTGCCAGAAAAGTCATAAATGAGATCAGGTGAAAGCAACAAAAGGTTTTTAGCTTTGAGCAGAGGCAGCTTTTCTTCAGGTAGGAACAGAGCATTATATGAGTAAAAAAAAAGTCTTAGCAGAGGATGGTTTCGATCCATCGACCTCTGGGTTATGGGCCCAGCACGCTTCCGCTGCGCCACTCTGCTGAAAACCTCCCTAGGTGGGACTCGAACCCACAAACCTTGACTTAGGAGGACAGGGACTTATCCACCAGGACACTGGGCCTGTTGAAAACCAGTCCTTGTGTGCCCCCCTTACTTCTGCTTCAGTGACCACAATAGGCTTGGTATTTAATCAAGGTCAGCACACAAAGTAATCCGGATGATCAATTAATTTGACAGGCCACCGGGCCACTCTGCTTGCCATAAAATAGCTCCAATTCACAGGTGTTTTCAATAGGACTTGCATTTAGGCACACATGAAGTGGTCCTCAGTAACAGATAATATCTGGTGAAAATGATTATGGTTTCAGCATAGAACTGCATTAGCTCTTCTTCAAATAGGAACAGGACATGTATATAAGTAAAGCTGTCTTAGCAGAGGATGGTTTCGATCCATCGACCTCTGGGTTATGGGCCCAGCACGCTTCCGCTGCGCCACTCTGCTGTAAACCACCCCAGATGGGACTCGAACCCACAATCCCTGGCTTAGGAGGCCAGTGCCTTATCCATTAGGCCACTGGGGCTGTGAAAACCTAGCCCTCATGTGCCCCCATTAATTCTGCTTCAGTGACAACAAAAGACTTGGCATTTAAACATGGCCAGCACACAAAGTGATCCACTGAACGGCTACTTCGACAGGCCACTGGGGCATGACTCGTTTGCCCAACTAATTCTCCATCTCATTCAGGTGGCTCAGTCAATGAGGCATTTAAACAGGGCCTACACACAAAGTTTTCTGAACGAATGACTATTACACCCGCTTTCCAGAACATTGTGCAGCATTGTTATAGTTCCAGGACAAAGAGGCTCCAGGCTTTCACAAGCGGGATGTGGAAGTTGCTCTTAATTTGGGATAAAGCATGTAAATAAGCTAAGAAGCCTTAGCAGAGGATGGTTTCGATCCATCGACCTCTGGGTTATGGGCCCAGCACGCTTCCGCTGCGCCACTCTGCTTGCTGTAGAAAAGCTCCCATTCACAGGGGTTTTCAAAACGACTTGCGTTTAGGCACACATGAAGTAACACATGAAGTGCCTCTGCCAGAAAAGTCATAAATGAGATCAGGTGAAAGCAACAAAGGGTTTTTAGCTTTGAGCAGAGGCAGCTTTTCTTCAGGTAGGAACAGAGCATTATATGAGTAAAAAAAAAGTCTTAGCAGAGGATGGTTTCGATCCATCGACCTCTGGGTTATGGGCCCAGCACGCTTCCGCTGCGCCACTCTGCTGAAAACCTCCCTAGGTGGGACTCGAACCCACAAACCCTGACTTAGGAGGACAGGGACTTATCCACTAGGACACTGGGCCTGTTGAAAACCAGTCCTTGTGTGCCCCCCTTACTTCTGCTTCAGTGACCACAATAGGCTTGGTATTTAATCAAGGTCAGCACACAAAGTAATCCGGATGATCAATTAATTTGACAGGCCACCGGGCCACTCTGCTTGCCATAAAATAGCTCCAATTCACAGGTGTTTTCAATAGGACTTGCATTTAGGCACACATGAAGTGGTCCTCAGTCACAGACGATATCTAGTGAAAATGATTATGGTTTCAGCATAGAACTGCATTAGCTCTTCTTCAAATAGGAACAGGACATGTGTATAAGTAAAGCGGTCTTAGCAGAGGATGGTTTCGATCCATCGACCTCTGGGTTATCGGCCAAGCACGCTTCCGCTGCACCACTCTGCTGTAAACCACCCCAGATGGGACTCGAACCCACAATCCCTGGCTGTGAAAATCTAGCCCTCATGTGCCCCCATTAATTCTGCTTCAGTGACAACAAAAGACTTGGCATTTAAACATGGCCAGCACACAAAGTGATCCACTGAACGGCTACCTCGACAGGCCACTGGGGCATGACTCGTTTGCCCAACTAATTCTCCATCTCATTCAGGTGGCTCAGTCAATGAGGCATTTAAACAGGGCCTACACACAAAGTTTTCTGAACGAATGACTATTACACCCGCTTTCCAGAACATTGTGCAGCATTGTTATAGTTCCAGGCCAAAGAGGCTCCAGGTTTTCACAAGCGGGATGTGGAAGTTGCTCTTAATTTGGGATAAAGCATGTAAATAAGCTAAGAAGCCTTAGCAGAGGATGGTTTCGATCCATCGACCTCTGGGTTATGGGCCCAGCACGCTTCCGCTGCGCCACTCTGCTTGCTGTAGAAAAGCTCCCATTCACAGGGGTTTTCAAAACGACTTGCGTTTAGGCACACATGAAGTAACACATGAAGTGCCTCTGCCAGAAAAGTCATAAATGAGATCAGGTGAAAGCAACAAAGGGTTTTTAGCTTTGAGCAGAGGCAGCTTTTCTTCAGGTAGGAACAGAGCATTATATGAGTAAAAAAAAAGTCTTAGCAGAGGATGGTTTCGATCCATCGACCTCTGGGTTATGGGCCCAGCACGCTTCCGCTGCACCACTCTGCTGAAAACCTCCCTAGGTGGGACTCGAACCCACAAACCCTGACTTAGGAGGACAGGGACTTATCCACCAGGACACTGGGCCTGTTGAAAACCAGTCCTTGTGTGCCCCCCTTACTTCTGCTTCAGTGACCACAATAGGCTTGGTATTTAATCAAGGTCAGCACACAAAGTAATCCGGATGATCAATTAATTTGACAGGCCACCGGGCCACTCTGCTTGCCATAAAATAGCTCCAATTCACAGGTGTTTTCAATCGGACTTGCGTTTAGGCACACATGAAGTGGTCCTCAGTCACAGATGATATCTGGTGAAAATGATTATGGTTTCAGCAGAGAACTGCATTAGCTCTTCTTCAAATAGGAACAGGACATGTATATAAGTAAAGCGGTCTTAGCAGAGGATGGTTTCGATCCATCGACCTCTGGGTTATGGGCCCAGCACGCTTCCGCTGCGCCACTGTGCTGTAAACCACCCCAGATGGGACTCGAACCCACAATCCCTGGCTTAGGAGGCCAGTGCCTTATCCATTAGGCCACTGGGGCTGTGAAAAACCTAGCCCTCATGTGCCCCCATTAATTCTGCTTCAGTGACAACAAAAGACTTGGCATTTAAACATGGCCAGCACACAAAGTGATCCACTGAACGGCTACTTCGACAGGCCACTGGGGCATGACTCGTTTGCCCAACTAATTCTCCATCTCATTCAGGTGGCTCAGTCAATGAGGCATTTGAAACAGGGCCTACACACAAAGTTTTCTGAACGAATGACTATTACACCCGCTTTCCAGAACATTGTGCAGCATTGTTATAGTTCCAGGACAAAGAGGCTCCAGGCTTTCACAAGCGGGATGTGGAAGTTGCTCTTAATTTGGGATAAAGCATGTAAATAAGCTAAGAAGCCTTAGCAGAGGATGGTTTCGATCCATCGACCTCTGGGTTATGGGCCCAGCACGCTTCCGCTGCGCCACTCTGCTTGCTGTAGAAAAGCTCCCATTCACAGGGGTTTTCAAAACGACTTGCGTTTAGGCACACATGAAGTAACACATGAAGTGCCTCTGCCAGAAAAGTCATAAATGAGATCAGGTGAAAGCAACAAAGGGTTTTTAGCTTTGAGCAGAGGCAGCTTTTCTTCAGGTAGGAAAAGAGCATTATATGAGTAAAAAAAAAGTCTTAGCAGAGGATGGTTTCGATCCATCGACCTCTGGGTTATGGGCCCAGCACGCTTCCGCTGCGCCACTCTGCTGAAAACCTCCCTAGGTGGGACTCGAACCCACAAACCTTGACTTAGGAGGACAGGGACTTATCCACCAGGACACTGGGCCTGTTGAAAACCAGTCCTTGTGTGCCCCCCTTACTTCTGCTTCAGTGACCACAATAGGCTTGGTATTTAATCAAGGTCAGCACACAAAGTAATCCGGATGATCAATTAATTTGACAGGCCACCGGGCCACTCTGCTTGCCATAAAATAGCTCCAATTCACAGGTGTTTTCAATAGGACTTGCATTTAGGCACACATGAAGTGGTCCTCAGTAACAGATGATATCTGGTGAAAATGATTATGGTTTCAGCATAGAACTGCATTAGCTCTTCTTCAAATAGGAACAGGACATGTATATAAGTAAAGCAGTCTTAGCAGAGGATGGTTTCGATCCATCGACCTCTGGGTTATGGGCCCAGCACGCTTCCGCTGCGCCACTCTGCTGTAAACCACCCCAGATGGGACTCGAACCCACAATCCCTGGCTTAGGAGGCCAGTGCCTTATCCATTAGGCCACTGGGGCTGTGAAAATCTAGCCCTCATGTGCCCCCATTAATTCTGCTTCAGTGACAACAAAAGACTTGGCATTTAAACATGGCCAGCACACAAAGTGATCCACTGAACGGCTACCTCGACAGGCCACTGGGGCATGACTCGTTTGCCCAACTAATTCTCCATCTCATTCAGGTGGCTCAGTCAATGAGGCATTTAAACAGGGCCTACACACAAAGTTTTCTGAACGAATGACTATTACACCCGCTTTCCAGAACATTGTGCAGCATTGTTATAGTTCCAGGCCAAAGAGGCTCCAGGTTTTCACAAGCGGGATGTGGAAGTTGCTCTTAATTTGGGATAAAGCATGTAAATAAGCTAAGAAGCCTTAGCAGAGGATGGTTTCGATCCATCGACCTCTGGGTTATGGGCCCAGCACGCTTCCGCTGCGCCACTCTGCTTGCTGTAGAAAAGCTCCCATTCACAGGGGTTTTCAAAACGACTTGCGTTTAGGCACACATGAAGTAACACATGAAGTGCCTCTGCCAGAAAAGTCATAAATGAGATCAGGTGAAAGCAACAAAGGGTTTTTAGCTTTGAGCAGAGGCAGCTTTTCTTCAGGTAGGAACAGAGCATTATATGAGTAAAAAAAAAAGTCTTAGCAGACGATGGTTTCGATCCATCGACCTCTGGGTTATGGGCCCAGCACGCTTCCGCTGCACCACTCTGCTGAAAACCTCCCTAGGTGGGACTCGAACCCACAAACCCTGACTTAGGAGGACAGGGACTTATCCACCAGGACACTGGGCCTGTTGAAAACCAGTCCTTGTGTGCCCCCCTTACTTCTGCTTCAGTGACCACAATAGGCTTGGTATTTAATCAAGGTCAGCACACAAAGTAATCCGGATGATCAATTAATTTGACAGGCCACCGGGCCACTCTGCTTGCCATAAAATAGCTCCAATTCACAGGTGTTTTCAATCGGACTTGCGTTTAGGCACACATGAAGTGGTCCTCAGTCACAGATGATATCTGGTGAAAATGATTATGGTTTCAGCAGAGAACTGCATTAGCTCTTCTTCAAATAGGAACAGGACATGTATATAAGTAAAGCGGTCTTAGCAGAGGATGGTTTCGATCCATCGACCTCTGGGTTATGGGCCCAGCACGCTTCCGCTGCGCCACTCTGCTGTAAACCACCCCAGATGGGACTCGAACCCACAATCCCTGGCTTAGGAGGCCAGTGCCTTATCCATTAGGCCACTGGGGCTGTGAAAAACCTAGCCCTCATGTGCCCCCATTAATTCTGCTTCAGTGACAACAAAAGACTTGGCATTTAAACATGGCCAGCACACAAAGTGATCCACTGAACGGCTACTTCGACAGGCCACTGGGGCATGACTCGTTTGCCCAACTAATTCTCCATCTCATTCAGGTGGCTCAGTCAATGAGGCATTTGAAACAGGGCCTACACACAAAGTTTTCTGAACGAATGACTATTACACCCGCTTTCCAGAACATTGTGCAGCATTGTTATAGTTCCAGGACAAAGAGGCTCCAGGCTTTCACAAGCGGGATGTGGAAGTTGCTCTTAATTTGGGATAAAGCATGTAAATAAGCTAAGAAGCCTTAGCAGAGGATGGTTTCGATCCATCGACCTCTGGGTTATGGGCCCAGCACGCTTCCGCTGCGCCACTCTGCTTGCTGTAGAAAAGCTCCCATTCACAGGGGTTTTCAAAACGACTTGCGTTTAGGCACACATGAAGTAACACATGAAGTGCCTCTGCCAGAAAAGTCATAAATGAGATCAGGTGAAAGCAACAAAGGGTTTTTAGCTTTGAGCAGAGGCAGCTTTTCTTCAGGTAGGAAAAGAGCATTATATGAGTAAAAAAAAAGTCTTAGCAGAGGATGGTTTCGATCCATCGACCTCTGGGTTATGGGCCCAGCACGCTTCCGCTGCGCCACTCTGCTGAAAACCTCCCTAGGTGGGACTCGAACCCACAAACCTTGACTTAGGAGGACAGGGACTTATCCACCAGGACACTGGGCCTGTTGAAAACCAGTCCTTGTGTGCCCCCCTTACTTCTGCTTCAGTGACCACAATAGGCTTGGTATTTAATCAAGGTCAGCACACAAAGTAATCCGGATGATCAATTAATTTGACAGGCCACCGGGCCACTCTGCTTGCCATAAAATAGCTCCAATTCACAGGTGTTTTCAATAGGACTTGCATTTAGGCACACATGAAGTGGTCCTCAGTAACAGATAATATCTGGTGAAAATGATTATGGTTTCAGCATAGAACTGCATTAGCTCTTCTTCAAATAGGAACAGGACATGTATATAAGTAAAGCTGTCTTAGCAGAGGATGGTTTCGATCCATCGACCTCTGGGTTATGGGCCCAGCACGCTTCCGCTGCGCCACTCTGCTGTAAACCACCCCAGATGGGACTCGAACCCACAATCCCTGGCTTAGGAGGCCAGTGCCTTATCCATTAGGCCACTGGGGCTGTGAAAACCTAGCCCTCATGTGCCCCCATTAATTCTGCTTCAGTGACAACAAAAGACTTGGCATTTAAACATGGCCAGCACACAAAGTGATCCACTGAACGGCTACTTCGACAGGCCACTGGGGCATGACTCGTTTGCCCAACTAATTCTCCATCTCATTCAGGTGGCTCAGTCAATGAGGCATTTAAACAGGGCCTACACACAAAGTTTTCTGAACGAATGACTATTACACCCGCTTTCCAGAACATTGTGCAGCATTGTTATAGTTCCAGGACAAAGAGGCTCCAGGCTTTCACAAGCGGGATGTGGAAGTTGCTCTTAATTTGGGATAAAGCATGTAAATAAGCTAAGAAGCCTTAGCAGAGGATGGTTTCGATCCATCGACCTCTGGGTTATGGGCCCAGCACGCTTCCGCTGCGCCACTCTGCTGAAAACCTCCCTAGGTGGGACGCGAACCCACAAACCCTGACTTAGGAGGACAGGGACTTATCCACTAGGACACTGGGCCTGTTGAAAACCAGTCCTTGTGTGCCCCCCTTACTTCTGCTTCAGTGACCACAATAGGCTTGGTATTTAATCAAGGTCAGCACACAAAGTAATCCGGATGATCAATTAATTTGACAGGCCACCGGGCCACTCTGCTTGCCATAAAATAGCTCCAATTCACAGGTGTTTTCAATAGGACTTGCATTTAGGCACACATGAAGTGGTCCTCAGTCACAGACGATATCTAGTGAAAATGATTATGGTTTCAGCATAGAACTGCATTAGCTCTTCTTCAAATAGGAACAGGACATGTGTATAAGTAAAGCGGTCTTAGCAGAGGATGGTTTCGATCCATCGACCTCTGGGTTATCGGCCAAGCACGCTTCCGCTGCACCACTCTGCTGTAAACCACCCCAGATGGGACTCGAACCCACAATCCCTGGCTTAGGAGGCCAGTGCCTTATCCATTAGGCCACTGGGGCTGTGAAAATCTAGCCCTCATGTGCCCCCATTAATTCTGCTTCAGTGACAACAAAAGACTTGGCATTTAAACATGGCCAGCACACAAAGTGATCCACTGAACGGCTACCTCGACAGGCCACTGGGGCATGACTCGTTTGCCCAACTAATTCTCCATCTCATTCAGGTGGCTCAGTCAATGAGGCATTTAAACAGGGCCTACACACAAAGTTTTCTGAACGAATGACTATTACACCCGCTTTCCAGAACATTGTGCAGCATTGTTATAGTTCCAGGCCAAAGAGGCTCCAGGTTTTCACAAGCGGGATGTGGAAGTTGCTCTTAATTTGGGATAAAGCATGTAAATAAGCTAAGAAGCCTTAGCAGAGGATGGTTTCGATCCTTCGACCTCTGGGTTATGGGCCCAGCACGCTTCCGCTGCGCCACTCTGCTTGCTGTAGAAAAGCTCCCATTCACAGGGGTTTTCAAAACGACTTGTGTTTAGGCACACATGAAGTAACACATGAAGTGCCTCTGCCAGAAAAGTCATAAATGAGATCAGGTGAAAGCAACAAAGGGTTTTTAGCTTTGAGCAGAGGCAGCTTTTCTTCAGGTAGGAACAGAGCATTATATGAGTAAAAAAAAAGTCTTAGCAGAGGATGGTTTCGATCCATCGACCTCTGGGTTATGGGCCCAGCACGCTTCCGCTGCACCACTCTGCTGAAAACCTCCCTAGGTGGGACTCGAACCCACAAACCCTGACTTAGGAGGACAGGGACTTATCCACCAGGACACTGGGCCTGTTGAAAACCAGTCCTTGTGTGCCCCCCTTACTTCTGCTTCAGTGACCACAATAGGCTTGGTATTTAATCAAGGTCAGCACACAAAGTAATCCGGATGATCAATTAATTTGACAGGCCACCGGGCCACTCTGCTTGCCATAAAATAGCTCCAATTCACAGGTGTTTTCAATCGGACTTGCGTTTAGGCACACATGAAGTGGTCCTCAGTCACAGATGATATCTGGTGAAAATGATTATGGTTTCAGCAGAGAACTGCATTAGCTCTTCTTCAAATAGGAACAGGACATGTATATAAGTAAAGCGGTCTTAGCAGAGGATGGTTTCGATCCATCGACCTCTGGGTTATGGGCCCAGCACGCTTCCGCTGCGCCACTCTGCTGTAAACCACCCCAGATGGGACTCGAACCCACAATCCCTGGCTTAGGAGGCCAGTGCCTTATCTATTAGGCCACTGGGGCTGTGAAAAACCTAGCCCTCATGTGCCCCCATTAATTCTGCTTCAGTGACAACAAAAGACTTGGCATTTAAACATGGCCAGCACACAAAGTGATCCACTGAACGGCTACTTCGACAGGCCACTGGGGCATGACTCGTTTGCCCAACTAATTCTCCATCTCATTCAGGTGGCTCAGTCAATGAGGCATTTGAAACAGGGCCTACACACAAAGTTTTCTGAACGAATGACTATTACACCCGCTTTCCAGAACATTGTGCAGCATTGTTATAGTTCCAGGACAAAGAGGCTCCAGGCTTTCACAAGCGGGATGTGGAAGTTGCTCTTAATTTGGGATAAAGCATGTAAATAAGCTAAGAAGCCTTAGCAGAGGATGGTTTCGATCCATCGACCTCTGGGTTATGGGCCCAGCACGCTTCCGCTGCGCCACTCTGCTTGCTGTAGAAAAGCTCCCATTCACAGGGGTTTTCAAAACGACTTGCGTTTAGGCACACATGAAGTAACACATGAAGTGCCTCTGCCAGAAAAGTCATAAATGAGATCAGGTGAAAGCAACAAAAGGTTTTTAGCTTTGAGCAGAGGCAGCTTTTCTTCAGGTAGGAACAGAGCATTATATGAGTAAAAAAAAAGTCTTAGCAGAGGATGGTTTCGATCCATCGACCTCTGGGTTATGGGCCCAGCACGCTTCCGCTGCGCCACTCTGCTGAAAACCTCCCTAGGTGGGACTCGAACCCACAAACCTTGACTTAGGAGGACAGGGACTTATCCACCAGGACACTGGGCCTGTTGAAAACCAGTCCTTGTGTGCCCCCCTTACTTCTGCTTCAGTGACCACAATAGGCTTGGTATTTAATCAAGGTCAGCACACAAAGTAATCCGGATGATCAATTAATTTGACAGGCCACCGGGCCACTCTGCTTGCCATAAAATAGCTCCAATTCACAGGTGTTTTCAATAGGACTTGCATTTAGGCACACATGAAGTGGTCCTCAGTAACAGATAATATCTGGTGAAAATGATTATGGTTTCAGCATAGAACTGCATTAGCTCTTCTTCAAATAGGAACAGGACATGTATATAAGTAAAGCTGTCTTAGCAGAGGATGGTTTCGATCCATCGACCTCTGGGTTATGGGCCCAGCACGCTTCCGCTGCGCCACTCTGCTGTAAACCACCCCAGATGGGACTCGAACCCACAATCCCTGGCTTAGGAGGCCAGTGCCTTATCCATTAGGCCACTGGGGCTGTGAAAACCTAGCCCTCATGTGCCCCCATTAATTCTGCTTCAGTGACAACAAAAGACTTGGCATTTAAACATGGCCAGCACACAAAGTGATCCACTGAACGGCTACTTCGACAGGCCACTGGGGCATGACTCGTTTGCCCAACTAATTCTCCATCTCATTCAGGTGGCTCAGTCAATGAGGCATTTAAACAGGGCCTACACACAAAGTTTTCTGAACGAATGACTATTACACCCGCTTTCCAGAACATTGTGCAGCATTGTTATAGTTCCAGGACAAAGAGGCTCCAGGCTTTCACAAGCGGGATGTGGAAGTTGCTCTTAATTTGGGATAAAGCATGTAAATAAGCTAAGAAGCCTTAGCAGAGGATGGTTTCGATCCATCGACCTCTGGGTTATGGGCCCAGCACGCTTCCGCTGCGCCACTCTGCTTGCTGTAGAAAAGCTCCCATTCACAGGGGTTTTCAAAACGACTTGCGTTTAGGCACACATGAAGTAACACATGAAGTGCCTATGCCAGAAAAGTCATAAATGAGATCAGGTGAAAGCAACAAAGGGTTTTTAGCTTTGAGCAGAGGCAGCTTTTCTTCAGGTAGGAACAGAGCATTATATGAGTAAAAAAAAAGTCTTAGCAGAGGATGGTTTCGATCCATCGACCTCTGGGTTATGGGCCCAGCACGCTTCCGCTGCACCACTCTGCTGAAAACCTCCCTAGGTGGGACTCGAACCCACAAACCCTGACTTAGGAGGACAGGGACTTATCCACCAGGACACTGGGCCTGTTGAAAACCAGTCCTTGTGTGCCCCCCTTACTTCTGCTTCAGTGACCACAATAGGCTTGGTATTTAATCAAGGTCAGCACACAAAGTAATCCGGATGATCAATTAATTTGACAGGCCACCGGGCCACTCTGCTTGCCATAAAATAGCTCCAATTCACAGGTGTTTTCAATAGGACTTGCATTTAGGCACACATGAAGTGGTCCTCAGTCACAGACGATATCTAGTGAAAATGATTATGGTTTCAGCATAGAACTGCATTAGCTCTTCTTCAAATAGGAACAGGACATGTGTATAAGTAAAGCGGTCTTAGCAGAGGATGGTTTCGATCCATCGACCTCTGGGTTATGGGCCCAGCACGCTTCCGCTGCGCCACTCTGCTGAAAACCTCCCTAGGTGGGACTCGAACCCACAAACCCTGACTTAGGAGGACAGGGACTTATCCACCAGGACACTGGGCCTGTTGAAAACCAGTCCTTGTGTGCCCCCCTTACTTCTGCTTCAGTGACCACAATAGGCTTGGTATTTAATCAAGGTCAGCACACAAAGTAATCCGGATGATCAATTAATATGACAGGCCACCTGGCCACTCTGCTTGCCATAAAATAGCTCCAATTCACAGGTGTTTTCAATCGGACTTGCGTTTAGGCACACATGAAGTGGTCCTCAGTCACAGATGATATCTGGTGAAAATGATTATGGTTTCAGCATAGAACTGCATTAGCTCTTCTTCAAATAGGAACAGGACATGTATATAAGTAAAGCGGTCTTAGCAGAGGATGGTTTCGATCCATCGACCTCTGGGTTATGGGCCCAGCACGCTTCCGCTGCGCCACTCTGCTGTAAACCACCCCAGATGGGACTCGAACCCACAATCCCTGGCTTAGGAGGCCAGTGCCTTATCCATTAGGCCACTGGGGCTGTGAAAAACCTAGCCCTCATGTGCCCCCATTAATTCTGCTTCAGTGACAACAAAAGACTTGGCATTTAAACATGGCCAGCACACAAAGTGATCCACTGAACGGCTACTTCGACAGGCCACTGGGGCATGACTCGTTTGCCCAACTAATTCTCCATCTCATTCAGGTGGCTCAGTCAATGAGGCATTTGAAACAGGGCCTACACACAAAGTTTTCTGAACGAATGACTATTACACCCGCTTTCCAGAACATTGTGCAGCATTGTTATAGTTCCAGGACAAAGAGGCTCCAGGCTTTCACAAGCGGGATGTGGAAGTTGCTCTTAATTTGGGATAAAGCATGTAAATAAGCTAAGAAGCCTTAGCAGAGGATGGTTTCGATCCATCGACCTCTGGGTTATGGGCCCAGCACGCTTCCGCTGCGCCACTCTGCTTGCTGTAGAAAAGCTCCCATTCACAGGGGTTTTCAAAACGACTTGCGTTTAGGCACACATGAAGTAACACATGAACCTCTGCCAGAAAAGTCATAAATGAGATCAGGTGAAAGCAACAAAGGGTTTTTAGCTTTGAGCAGAGGCAGCTTTTCTTCAGGTAGGAACAGAGCATTATATGAGTAAAAAAAAAGTCTTAGCAGAGGATGGTTTCTATCCATCGACCTCTGGGTTATGGGCCCAGCACGCTTCCGCTGCGCCACTCTGCTGAAAACCTCCCTAGGTGGGACTCGAACCCACAAACCTTGACTTAGGAGGACAGGGACTTATCCACCAGGACACTGGGCCTGTTGAAAACCAGTCCTTGTGTGCCCCCCTTACTTCTGCTTCAGTGACCACAATAGGCTTGGTATTTAATCAAGGTCAGCACACAAAGTAATCCGGATGATCAATTAATTTGACAGGCCACCGGGCCACTCTGCTTGCCATAAAATAGCTCCAATTCACAGGTGTTTTCAATAGGACTTGCATTTAGGCACACATGAAGTGGTCCTCAGTAACAGATAATATCTGGTGAAAATGATTATGGTTTCAGCATAGAAATGCATTAGCTCTTCTTCAAATAGGAACAGGACATGTGTATAAGTAAAGCGGTCTTAGCAGAGGATGGTTTCGATCCATCGACCTCTGGGTTATCGGCCAAGCACGCTTCCGCTGCACCACTCTGCTGTAAACCACCCCAGATGGGACTCGAACCCACAATCCCTGGCTTAGGAGGCCAGTGCCTTATCCATTAGGCCACTGGGGCTGTGAAAATCTAGCCCTCATGTGCCCCCATTAATTCTGCTTCAGTGACAACAAAAGACTTGGCATTTAAACATGGCCAGCACACAAAGTGATCCACTGAACGGCTACCTCGACAGGCCACTGGGGCATGACTCGTTTGCCCAACTAATTCTCCATCTCATTCAGGTGGCTCAGTCAATGAGGCATTTAAACAGGGCCTACACACAAAGTTTTCTGAACGAATGACTATTACACCCGCTTTCCAGAACATTGTGCAGCATTGTTATAGTTCCAGGCCAAAGAGGCTCCAGGTTTTAACAAGCGGGATGTGGAAGTTGCTCTTAATTTGGGATAAAGCATGTAAATAAGCTAAGAAGCCTTAGCAGAGGATGGTTTCGATCCATCGACCTCTGGGTTATGGGCCCAGCACGCTTCCGCTGCGCCACTCTGCTTGCTGTAGAAAAGCTCCCATTCACAGGGGTTTTCAAAACGACTTGCGTTTAGGCACACATGAAGTAACACATGAAGTGCCTCTGCCAGAAAAGTCATAAATGAGATCAGGTGAAAGCAACAAAGGGTTTTTAGCTTTGAGCAGAGGCAGCTTTTCTTCAGGTAGGAACAGAGCATTATATGAGTAAAAAAAAAGTCTTAGCAGAGGATGGTTTCGATCCATCGACCTCTGGGTTATGGGCCCAGCACGCTTCCGCTGCACCACTCTGCTGAAAACCTCCCTAGGTGGGACTCGAACCCACAAACCCTGACTTAGGAGGACAGGGACTTATCCACCAGGACACTGGGCCTGTTGAAAACCAGTCCTTGTGTGCCCCCCTTACTTCTGCTTCAGTGACCACAATAGGCTTGGTATTTAATCAAGGTCAGCACACAAAGTAATCCGGATGATCAATTAATTTGACAGGCCACCGGGCCACTCTGCTTGCCATAAAATAGCTCCAATTCACAGGTGTTTTCAATCGGACTTGCGTTTAGGCACACATGAAGTGGTCCTCAGTCACAGATGATATCTGGTGAAAATGATTATGGTTTCAGCAGAGAACTGCATTAGCTCTTCTTCAAATAGGAACAGGACATGTATATAAGTAAAGCGGTCTTAGCAGAGGATGGTTTCGATCCATCGACCTCTGGGTTATGGGCCCAGCACGCTTCCGCTGCGCCACTCTGCTGTAAACCACCCCAGATGGGACTCGAACCCACAATCCCTGGCTTAGGAGGCCAGTGCCTTATCCATTAGGCCACTGGGGCTGTGAAAAACCTAGCCCTCATGTGCCCCCATTAATTCTGCTTCAGTGACAACAAAAGACTTGGCATTTAAACATGGCCAGCACACAAAGTGATCCACTGAACGGCTACTTCGACAGGCCACTGGGGCATGACTCGTTTGCCCAACTAATTCTCCATCTCATTCAGGTGGCTCAGTCAATGAGGCATTTGAAACAGGGCCTACACACAAAGTTTTCTGAACGAATGACTATTACACCCGCTTTCCAGAACATTGTGCAGCATTGTTATAGTTCCAGGACAAAGAGGCTCCAGGCTTTCACAAGCGGGATGTGGAAGTTGCTCTTAATTTGGGATAAAGCATGTAAATAAGCTAAGAAGCCTTAGCAGAGGATGGTTTCGATCCATCGACCTCTGGGTTATGGGCCCAGCACGCTTCCGCTGCGCCACTCTGCTTGCTGTAGAAAAGCTCCCATTCACAGGGGTTTTCAAAACGACTTGCGTTTAGGCACACATGAAGTAACACATGAAGTGCCTCTGCCAGAAAAGTCATAAATGAGATCAGGTGAAAGCAACAAAGGGTTTTTAGCTTTGAGCAGAGGCAGCTTTTCTTCAGGTAGGAACAGAGCATTATATGAGTAAAAAAAAAGTCTTAGCAGAGGATGGTTTCTATCCATCGACCTCTGGGTTATGGGCCCAGCACGCTTCCGCTGCGCCACTCTGCTGAAAACCTCCCTAGGTGGGACTTGAACCCACAAACCTTGACTTAGGAGGACAGGGACTTATCCACCAGGACACTGGGCCTGTTGAAAACCAGTCCTTGTGTGCCCCCCTTACTTCTGCTTCAGTGACCACAATAGGCTTGGTATTTAATCAAGGTCAGCACACAAAGTAATCCGGATGATCAATTAATTTGACAGGCCACCGGGCCACTCTGCTTGCCATAAAATAGCTCCAATTCACAGGTGTTTTCAATAGGACTTGCATTTAGGCACACATGAAGTGGTCCTCAGTAACAGATAATATCTGGTGAAAATGATTATGGTTTCAGCATAGAACTGCATTAGCTCTTCTTCAAATAGGAACAGGACATGTGTATAAGTAAAGCGGTCTTAGCAGAGGATGGTTTCGATCCATCGACCTCTGGGTTATCGGCCAAGCACGCTTCCGCTGCACCACTCTGCTGTAAACCACCCCAGATGGGACTCGAACCCACAATCCCTGGCTTAGGAGGCCAGTGCCTTATCCATTAGGCCACTGGGGCTGTGAAAATCTAGCCCTCATGTGCCC
Organism: Gobio gobio; assembly: GCF_949357685.1. Lineage (NCBI taxonomy): Eukaryota > Metazoa > Chordata > Actinopteri > Cypriniformes > Gobionidae > Gobio > Gobio gobio. The sequence continues at coordinate 6,019,991 of NC_137103.1, forward strand.
CCATTAATTCTGCTTCAGTGACAACAAAAGACTTGGCATTTAAACATGGCCAGCACACAAAGTGATCCACTGAACGGCTACCTCGACAGGCCACTGGGGCATGACTCGTTTGCCCAACTAATTCTCCATCTCATTCAGGTGGCTCAGTCAATGAGGCATTTAAACAGGGCCTACACACAAAGTTTTCTGAACGAATGACTATTACACCCGCTTTCCAGAACATTGTGCAGCATTGTTATAGTTCCAGGCCAAAGAGGCTCCAGGTTTTCACAAGCGGGATGTGGAAGTTGCTCTTAATTTGGGATAAAGCATGTAAATAAGCTAAGAAGCCTTAGCAGAGGATGGTTTCGATCCATCGACCTCTGGGTTATGGGCCCAGCACGCTTCCGCTGCGCCACTCTGCTTGCTGTAGAAAAGCTCCCATTCACAGGGGTTCTCAAAACGACTTGCGTTTAGGCACACATGAAGTAACACATGAAGTGCCTCTGCCAGAAAAGTCATAAATGAGATCAGGTGAAAGCAACAAAGGGTTTTTAGCTTTGAGCAGACGCAGCTTTTCTTCAGGTAGGAACAGAGCATTATATGAGTAAAAAAAAAGTCTTAGCAGAGGATGGTTTCGATCCATCGACCTCTGGGTTATGGGCCCAGCACGCTTCCGCTGCACCACTCTGCTGAAAACCTCCCTAGGTGGGACTCGAACCCACAAACCCTGACTTAGGAGGACAGGGACTTATCCACCAGGACACTGGGCCTGTTGAAAACCAGTCCTTGTGTGCCCCCCTTACTTCTGCTTCAGTGACCACAATAGGCTTGGTATTTAATCAAGGTCAGCACACAAAGTAATCCGGATGATCAATTAATTTGACAGGCCACCGGGCCACTCTGCTTGCCATAAAATAGCTCCAATTCACAGGTGTTTTCAATCGGACTTGCGTTTAGGCACACATGAAGTGGTCCTCAGTCACAGATGATATCTGGTGAAAATGATTATGGTTTCAGCAGAGAACTGCATTAGCTCTTCTTCAAATAGGAACAGGACATGTATATAAGTAAAGCGGTCTTAGCAGAGGATGGTTTCGATCCATCGACCTCTGGGTTATGGGCCCAGCACGCTTCCGCTGCGCCACTCTGCTGTAAACCACCCCAGATGGGACTCGAACCCACAATCCCTGGCTTAGGAGGCCAGTGCCTTATCCATTAGGCCACTGGGGCTGTGAAAAACCTAGCCCTCATGTGCCCCCATTAATTCTGCTTCAGTGACAACAAAAGACTTGGCATTTAAACATGGCCAGCACACAAAGTGATCCACTGAACGGCTACTTCGACAGGCCACTGGGGCATGACTCGTTTGCCCAACTAATTCTCCATCTCATTCAGGTGGCTCAGTCAATGAGGCATTTGAAACAGGGCCTACACACAAAGTTTTCTGAACGAATGACTATTACACCCGCTTTCCAGAACATTGTGCAGCATTGTTATAGTTCCAGGACAAAGAGGCTCCAGGCTTTCACAAGCGGGATGTGGAAGTTGCTCTTAATTTGGGATAAAGCATGTAAATAAGCTAAGAAGCCTTAGCAGAGGATGGTTTCGATCCATCGACCTCTGGGTTATGGGCCCAGCACGCTTCCGCTGCGCCACTCTGCTTGCTGTAGAAAAGCTCCCATTCACAGGGGTTTTCAAAACGACTTGCGTTTAGGCACACATGAAGTAACACATGAAGTGCCTCTGCCAGAAAAGTCATAAATGAGATCAGGTGAAAGCAACAAAAGGTTTTTAGCTTTGAGCAGAGGCAGCTTTTCTTCAGGTAGGAACAGAGCATTATATGAGTAAAAAAAAAGTCTTAGCAGAGGATGGTTTCGATCCATCGACCTCTGGGTTATGGGCCCAGCACGCTTCCGCTGCGCCACTCTGCTGAAAACCTCCCTAGGTGGGACTCGAACCCACAAACCTTGACTTAGGAGGACAGGGACTTATCCACCAGGACACTGGGCCTGTTGAAAACCAGTCCTTGTGTGCCCCCCTTACTTCTGCTTCAGTGACCACAATAGGCTTGGTATTTAATCAAGGTCAGCACACAAAGTAATCCGGATGATCAATTAATTTGACAGGCCACCGGGCCACTCTGCTTGCCATAAAATAGCTCCAATTCACAGGTGTTTTCAATAGGACTTGCATTTAGGCACACATGAAGTGGTCCTCAGTAACAGATAATATCTGGTGAAAATGATTATGGTTTCAGCATAGAACTGCATTAGCTCTTCTTCAAATAGGAACAGGACATGTATATAAGTAAAGCTGTCTTAGCAGAGGATGGTTTCGATCCATCGACCTCTGGGTTATGGGCCCAGCACGCTTCCGCTGCGCCACTCTGCTGTAAACCACCCCAGATGGGACTCGAACCCACAATCCCTGGCTTAGGAGGCCAGTGCCTTATCCATTAGGCCACTGGGGCTGTGAAAACCTAGCCCTCATGTGCCCCCATTAATTCTGCTTCAGTGACAACAAAAGACTTGGCATTTAAACATGGCCAGCACACAAAGTGATCCACTGAACGGCTACTTCGACAGGCCACTGGGGCATGACTCGTTTGCCCAACTAATTCTCCATCTCATTCAGGTGGCTCAGTCAATGAGGCATTTAAACAGGGCCTACACACAAAGTTTTCTGAACGAATGACTATTACACCCGCTTTCCAGAACATTGTGCAGCATTGTTATAGTTCCAGGACAAAGAGGCTCCAGGCTTTCACAAGCGGGATGTGGAAGTTGCTCTTAATTTGGGATAAAGCATGTAAATAAGCTAAGAAGCCTTAGCAGAGGATGGTTTCGATCCATCGACCTCTGGGTTATGGGCCCAGCACGCTTCCGCTGCGCCACTCTGCTTGCTGTAGAAAAGCTCCCATTCACAGGGGTTTTCAAAACGACTTGCGTTTAGGCACACATGAAGTAACACATGAACCTCTGCCAGAAAAGTCATAAATGAGATCAGGTGAAAGCAACAAAGGGTTTTTAGCTTTGAGCAGAGGCAGCTTTTCTTCAGGTAGGAACAGAGCATTATATGAGTAAAAAAAAAGTCTTAGCAGAGGATGGTTTCGATCCATCGACCTCTGGGTTATGGGCCCAGCACGCTTCCGCTGCACCACTCTGCTGAAAACCTCCCTAGGTGGGACTCGAACCCACAAACCCTGACTTAGGAGGACAGGGACTTATCCACCAGGACACTGGGCCTGTTGAAAACCAGTCCTTGTGTGCCCCCCTTACTTCTGCTTCAGTGACCACAATAGGCTTGGTATTTAATCAAGGTCAGCACACAAAGTAATCCGGATGATCAATTAATTTGACAGGCCACCGGGCCACTCTGCTTGCCATAAAATAGCTCCAATTCACAGGTGTTTTCAATCGGACTTGCGTTTAGGCACACATGAAGTGGTCCTCAGTCACAGATGATATCTGGTGAAAATGATTATGGTTTCAGCAGAGAACTGCATTAGCTCTTCTTCAAATAGGAACAGGACATGTATATAAGTAAAGCGGTCTTAGCAGAGGATGGTTTCGATCCATCGACCTCTGGGTTATGGGCCCAGCACGCTTCCGCTGCGCCACTCTGCTGTAAACCACCCCAGATGGGACTCGAACCCACAATCCCTGGCTTAGGAGGCCAGTGCCTTATCCATTAGGCCACTGGGGCTGTGAAAAACCTAGCCCTCATGTGCCCCCATTAATTCTGCTTCAGTGACAACAAAAGACTTGGCATTTAAACATGGCCAGCACACAAAGTGATCCACTGAACGGCTACTTCGACAGGCCACTGGGGCATGACTCGTTTGCCCAACTAATTCTCCATCTCATTCAGGTGGCTCAGTCAATGAGGCATTTGAAACAGGGCCTACACACAAAGTTTTCTGAACGAATGACTATTACACCCGCTTTCCAGAACATTGTGCAGCATTGTTATAGTTCCAGGACAAAGAGGCTCCAGGCTTTCACAAGCGGGATGTGGAAGTTGCTCTTAATTTGGGATAAAGCATGTAAATAAGCTAAGAAGCCTTAGCAGAGGATGGTTTCGATCCATCGACCTCTGGGTTATGGGCCCAGCACGCTTCCGCTGCGCCACTCTGCTTGCTGTAGAAAAGCTCCCATTCACAGGGGTTTTCAAAACGACTTGCGTTTAGGCACACATGAAGTAACACATGAAGTGCCTCTGCCAGAAAAGTCATAAATGAGATCAGGTGAAAGCAACAAAGGGTTTTTAGCTTTGAGCAGAGGCAGCTTTTCTTCAGGTAGGAACAGAGCATTATATGAGTAAAAAAAAAGTCTTAGCAGAGGATGGTTTCTATCCATCGACCTCTGGGTTATGGGCCCAGCACGCTTCCGCTGCGCCACTCTGCTGAAAACCTCCCTAGGTGGGACTTGAACCCACAAACCTTGACTTAGGAGGACAGGGACTTATCCACCAGGACACTGGGCCTGTTGAAAACCAGTCCTTGTGTGCCCCCCTTACTTCTGCTTCAGTGACCACAATAGGCTTGGTATTTAATCAAGGTCAGCACACAAAGTAATCCGGATGATCAATTAATTTGACAGGCCACCGGGCCACTCTGCTTGCCATAAAATAGCTCCAATTCACAGGTGTTTTCAATAGGACTTGCATTTAGGCACACATGAAGTGGTCCTCAGTAACAGATAATATCTGGTGAAAATGATTATGGTTTCAGCATAGAACTGCATTAGCTCTTCTTCAAATAGGAACAGGACATGTGTATAAGTAAAGCGGTCTTAGCAGAGGATGGTTTCGATCCATCGACCTCTGGGTTATCGGCCAAGCACGCTTCCGCTGCACCACTCTGCTGTAAACCACCCCAGATGGGACTCGAACCCACAATCCCTGGCTTAGGAGGCCAGTGCCTTATCCATTAGGCCACTGGGGCTGTGAAAATCTAGCCCTCATGTGCCCCCATTAATTCTGCTTCAGTGACAACAAAAGACTTGGCATTTAAACATGGCCAGCACACAAAGTGATCCACTGAACGGCTACCTCGACAGGCCACTGGGGCATGACTCGTTTGCCCAACTAATTCTCCATCTCATTCAGGTGGCTCAGTCAATGAGGCATTTAAACAGGGCCTACACACAAAGTTTTCTGAACGAATGACTATTACACCCGCTTTCCAGAACATTGTGCAGCATTGTTATAGTTCCAGGCCAAAGAGGCTCCAGGTTTTCACAAGCGGGATGTGGAAGTTGCTCTTAATTTGGGATAAAGCATGTAAATAAGCTAAGAAGCCTTAGCAGAGGATGGTTTCGATCCATCGACCTCTGGGTTATGGGCCCAGCACGCTTCCGCTGCGCCACTCTGCTTGCTGTAGAAAAGCTCCCATTCACAGGGGTTCTCAAAACGACTTGCGTTTAGGCACACATGAAGTAACACATGAAGTGCCTCTGCCAGAAAAGTCATAAATGAGATCAGGTGAAAGCAACAAAGGGTTTTTAGCTTTGAGCAGACGCAGCTTTTCTTCAGGTAGGAACAGAGCATTATATGAGTAAAAAAAAAGTCTTAGCAGAGGATGGTTTCGATCCATCGACCTCTGGGTTATGGGCCCAGCACGCTTCCGCTGCACCACTCTGCTGAAAACCTCCCTAGGTGGGACTCGAACCCACAAACCCTGACTTAGGAGGACAGGGACTTATCCACCAGGACACTGGGCCTGTTGAAAACCAGTCCTTGTGTGCCCCCCTTACTTCTGCTTCAGTGACCACAATAGGCTTGGTATTTAATCAAGGTCAGCACACAAAGTAATCCGGATGATCAATTAATTTGACAGGCCACCGGGCCACTCTGCTTGCCATAAAATAGCTCCAATTCACAGGTGTTTTCAATCGGACTTGCGTTTAGGCACACATGAAGTGGTCCTCAGTCACAGATGATATCTGGTGAAAATGATTATGGTTTCAGCAGAGAACTGCATTAGCTCTTCTTCAAATAGGAACAGGACATGTATATAAGTAAAGCGGTCTTAGCAGAGGATGGTTTCGATCCATCGACCTCTGGGTTATGGGCCCAGCACGCTTCCGCTGCGCCACTCTGCTGTAAACCACCCCAGATGGGACTCGAACCCACAATCCCTGGCTTAGGAGGCCAGTGCCTTATCCATTAGGCCACTGGGGCTGTGAAAAACCTAGCCCTCATGTGCCCCCATTAATTCTGCTTCAGTGACAACAAAAGACTTGGCATTTAAACATGGCCAGCACACAAAGTGATCCACTGAACGGCTACTTCGACAGGCCACTGGGGCATGACTCGTTTGCCCAACTAATTCTCCATCTCATTCAGGTGGCTCAGTCAATGAGGCATTTGAAACAGGGCCTACACACAAAGTTTTCTGAACGAATGACTATTACACCCGCTTTCCAGAACATTGTGCAGCATTGTTATAGTTCCAGGACAAAGAGGCTCCAGGCTTTCACAAGCGGGATGTGGAAGTTGCTCTTAATTTGGGATAAAGCATGTAAATAAGCTAAGAAGCCTTAGCAGAGGATGGTTTCGATCCATCGACCTCTGGGTTATGGGCCCAGCACGCTTCCGCTGCGCCACTCTGCTTGCTGTAGAAAAGCTCCCATTCACAGGGGTTTTCAAAACGACTTGCGTTTAGGCACACATGAAGTAACACATGAAGTGCCTCTGCCAGAAAAGTCATAAATGAGATCAGGTGAAAGCAACAAAAGGTTTTTAGCTTTGAGCAGAGGCAGCTTTTCTTCAGGTAGGAACAGAGCATTATATGAGTAAAAAAAAAGTCTTAGCAGAGGATGGTTTCGATCCATCGACCTCTGGGTTATGGGCCCAGCACGCTTCCGCTGCGCCACTCTGCTGAAAACCTCCCTAGGTGGGACTCGAACCCACAAACCTTGACTTAGGAGGACAGGGACTTATCCACCAGGACACTGGGCCTGTTGAAAACCAGTCCTTGTGTGCCCCCCTTACTTCTGCTTCAGTGACCACAATAGGCTTGGTATTTAATCAAGGTCAGCACACAAAGTAATCCGGATGATCAATTAATTTGACAGGCCACCGGGCCACTCTGCTTGCCATAAAATAGCTCCAATTCACAGGTGTTTTCAATAGGACTTGCATTTAGGCACACATGAAGTGGTCCTCAGTAACAGATAATATCTGGTGAAAATGATTATGGTTTCAGCATAGAACTGCATTAGCTCTTCTTCAAATAGGAACAGGACATGTATATAAGTAAAGCTGTCTTAGCAGAGGATGGTTTCGATCCATCGACCTCTGGGTTATGGGCCCAGCACGCTTCCGCTGCGCCACTCTGCTGTAAACCACCCCAGATGGGACTCGAACCCACAATCCCTGGCTTAGGAGGCCAGTGCCTTATCCATTAGGCCACTGGGGCTGTGAAAACCTAGCCCTCATGTGCCCCCATTAATTCTGCTTCAGTGACAACAAAAGACTTGGCATTTAAACATGGCCAGCACACAAAGTGATCCACTGAACGGCTACTTCGACAGGCCACTGGGGCATGACTCGTTTGCCCAACTAATTCTCCATCTCATTCAGGTGGCTCAGTCAATGAGGCATTTAAACAGGGCCTACACACAAAGTTTTCTGAACGAATGACTATTACACCCGCTTTCCAGAACATTGTGCAGCATTGTTATAGTTCCAGGACAAAGAGGCTCCAGGCTTTCACAAGCGGGATGTGGAAGTTGCTCTTAATTTGGGATAAAGCATGTAAATAAGCTAAGAAGCCTTAGCAGAGGATGGTTTCGATCCATCGACCTCTGGGTTATGAGCCCAGCACGCTTCCGCTGCGCCACTCTGCTTGCTGTAGAAAAGCTCCCATTCACAGGGGTTTTCAAAACGACTTGCGTTTAGGCACACATGAAGTAACACAAGAAGTGCCTCTGCCAGAAAAGTCATAAATGAGATCAGGTGAAAGCTACAAAGGGTTTTTAGCTTTGAGCAGAGGCAGCTTTTCTTCAGGTAGGAACAGAGCATTATATGAGTAAAAAAAAAGTCTTAGCAGAGGATGGTTTCGATCCATCGACCTCTGGGTTATGGGCCCAGCACGCTTCCGCTGCACCACTCTGCTGAAAACCTCCCTAGGTGGGACTCGAACCCACAAACCCTGACTTAGGAGGACAGGGACTTATCCACCAGGACACTGGGCCTGTTGAAAACCAGTCCTTGTGTGCCCCCCTTACTTCTGCTTCAGTGACCACAATAGGCTTGGTATTTAATCAAGGTCAGCACACAAAGTAATCCGGATGATCAATTAATTTGACAGGCCACCGGGCCACTCTGCTTGCCATAAAATAGCTCCAATTCACAGGTGTTTTCAATAGGACTTGCATTTAGGCACACATGAAGTGGTCCTCAGTCACAGACGATATCTAGTGAAAATGATTATGGTTTCAGCATAGAACTGCATTAGCTCTTCTTCAAATAGGAACAGGACATGTGTATAAGTAAAGCGGTCTTAGCAGAGGATGGTTTCGATCCATCGACCTCTGGGTTATGGGCCCAGCACGCTTCCGCTGCGCCACTCTGCTGAAAACCTCCCTAGGTGGGACTTGAACCCACAAACCTTGACTTAGGAGGACAGGGACTTATCCACCAGGACACTGGGCCTGTTGAAAACCAGTCCTTGTGTGCCCCCCTTACTTCTGCTTCAGTGACCACAATAGGCTTGGTATTTAATCAAGGTCAGCACACAAAGTAATCCGGATGATCAATTAATTTGACAGGCCACCGGGCCACTCTGCTTGCCATAAAATAGCTCCAATTCACAGGTGTTTTCAATAGGACTTGCATTTAGGCACACATGAAGTGGTCCTCAGTCACAGACGATATCTAGTGAAAATGATTATGGTTTCAGCATAGAACTGCATTAGCTCTTCTTCAAATAGGAACAGGACATGTGTATAAGTAAAGCGGTCTTAGCAGAGGATGGTTTCGATCCATCGACCTCTGGGTTATGGGCCCAGCACGCTTCCGCTGCGCCACTCTGCTGAAAACCTCCCTAGGTGGGACTCGAACCCACAAACCCTGACTTAGGAGGACAGGGACTTATCCACCAGGACACTGGGCCTGTTGAAAACCAGTCCTTGTGTGCCCCCCTTACTTCTGCTTCAGTGACCACAATAGGCTTGGTATTTAATCAAGGTCAGCACACAAAGTAATCCGGATGATCAATTAATATGACAGGCCACCTGGCCACTCTGCTTGCCATAAAATAGCTCCAATTCACAGGTGTTTTCAATCGGACTTGCGTTTAGGCACACATGAAGTGGTCCTCAGGTTCACAAGACCTACAGACCTGGTTCACAAGACCTACAGATAACGTAGTTGTATCTTTAAGCAGTTGCACTTGTTCTGAATGCACTTTCTTGTAGTAGTCATACAGAGAAAAATGTAAAATACACTTGACCTAAATGCACTTTGTTTTTATGAGAGAACATTTAATTTTAAAACCTTTCTGTAGGCCTGTACATTATTATTTAATGTACACATTAGTGGGGTCAAGTTAAACATTTTAGTTAGAATTTTATTTTATACTGTGCATTGTTGCAATGTGCTAAATAAATATTTGCATAATTTGTAATTGATTTATTCTTTGAAACTTTAATATTCATTTATGCAATTGCAATGCCTTGATTTTAGTAAAGTTAGTACAAAGTCATAGCCATAGATGTAATGGTACTAATAATTGGCATAATTTCTTTCAGTGTTTCGGTTTTCGGCCTTGGTTTCCTCTTTTTCGGTTTTCGATTTCGGCCAAGAATTTTCATTTCGGTGCATCCCTATAAAAAAGGTGGATTTTTTTTTGCTCACCAAGATGCCACCAAAGCTGAGGAGTCAGCCTGAGGAGGGCACTGAGGAAGAGGTGGGACCAGGTGCAACTGGAGGTTCAGCTACTGCTGAAGTTGCGTCATCTGCAGGAGAAGGGGCTATCACCAGTCTCTCCTGTATGTTCGAGAGTTTCATGCGATATCAGCGAGAGCGTGATGAGAGGCAAGAGAGCGAGACGGCACGTCGGGAACAACAATACAAAGTCATCCAACATCAGGTCAACCAGATACAGATGGACTTCGAACACACCCGGGCTGGGGTTACTACTTTAGGGAAAACAGCTCGAGTGACGGACCAAGAGCCACGTATGGCAAGGCTGGAGGACAACGATGACATTGAAAATTTCCTCACAACCTTTGAAAGACTGGCAGAAGTCTACAAATGGCCGAAGGAGGACTGGGCTATACGCTTCATCCCGTTGTTGACTGGTAAAGCACGGAGTGCTTTTGTCTCTATGGAACCTAGGTTGACAGAGGACTACAAAGCAGTTAAACAGGCAATCCTGGCCAAATATGAAATAAACTCTGAAACATATAGACTGAGATTCCGTGCTCACGAGACTGCAGTAGAGGAGACTCCCAGAGAACTTTACGTCCGCCTCAAGGATCTGTTCTGCAAATGGGTAAAATTTGGCAGTAGCAACAAGGAGGACATTATGGAGATTCTGGTGTTGGAGCAATTCTTACGAGTGCTCTACCCAGAAGTAAGGACTTGGGTCAAAGAAAGAAATCCCTCCACTGCTGCTGAAGCACCGCTGGTTGAGGCCTACATTGCTGCACGAAAAGGCCCTGGAAACTAGAGGTATGCAGGCATCCTACATCCTGCCAGAGGTAAGTCTGAGGGCACTGGGGTTGGTTCAAACTCTCATACTACTAGCCAATCTAAGATACTGAAGCACAGCCACAATAAGACTTGTACAGCTAAGTGCCCACCATCAGGGCAACGTTCTGACAAAGCTGATGTTGTGTGCTTTAATTGTGGAGAACCCGGTCACACTAGCCCCCTCTGCCCATTAAAAAAGCCCAAAACAACCAGTCTATGTTGGGTGCCCCGTCCTAATCATTCCCCCACTCATTCCCATAATCCACTATAACTGTCTTGCTTAAAGGAACACTCCACTTTTTTTGAAAATCGGCTCATTTTACAAGTCTTCTAGAGTTAAATAGGAGTTTTACCGTTTTTGAATCCATTCAGCCGATCTTTGTATCTGGCGGTAGCACTTTTAGCATAGCTTAGCATACATCATTGATTCTAAACAGTCCGTTAGCATCTCATTCAAAAAATGACCAAAGACACTTTCAATATTTTTCCTATTTAAAACTTGACTCTTCTACAGTTACATCGTGTGCTAAGACAAACTGAAAATGAAAAGCTGCGATTTTCTACACCTATATGGTTAGGAACTACGTTCTCATTCCTGCGAAATAGTTGCGGATCTTCGCGGTCGTACCATGGCTGCAGCGGCGCAATGATTTGTTGGTATTCTGTGAAACATGGTGGTAGTATACACCTTCAACTTACTATCACAGCCCTTTACAACACACAGAACCATGGCTAATCACACAGGTAAATACACAACACAATTTGTCGGCTGCAAGCCTGAAACTTTCTCTGCAACTACACAAACTTAGTGCCGGTCACATTGAAAGTTACCTAGCTGGGGGTTACTTTCAGGCGCTGTAATATCATTGCGCTGCTGCAGCCATGGTACTGCCGCGAAGATCCGCGACTATTACGCAGGAATGAGAAAGTAGTTCCTAGCCATATAGGTGTAGAAAATCGCAACTTTTAATTTTTAGTTGGTCTTAGCACACGATGTAACTGTAGAAGAGTCAAGTTTTAAATAGGGGACTTGTAAATGAGCCTATTTTCAAAAAAAGTGGAGTGTTCCTTTAATGGCAAACCACTCACTGCACTGATAGATACAGGTTGCTCCCATATTTTGATACAGACTCAGTACATCCCTAGGGACGTATGGAGTGAGGATGAAACTCAATTTTCTCAATTGTCTGTGTTCATGGAAATAGAACAGAGTGACCCACAGCAGATGTATATATCCGCTCGGAGCTGTGGCCGTAAGGTCTCCGGTGCATGTCGAGGCGGCAATCCCCGAACCCGGTGGTGGACACCGGAAGTAAGGGATGCCGTCAAGCTGAAGAAGGAGTCCTATCGGGCCTGGTTGGCTTGTGGGACTCCTGAGGCAGCTGACACGTACCGGCAGGCTAAGCGGACTGCAGCCCGGGGGGTTGTGGAGGCAAAAACTCGGGCCTGGGAGGAGTTCGGTGAGGCCATGGAAAATGACTATCGGCTGGCCTCGAAGAGATTCTGGCAAACCATCCGGTGCCTCAGGAGGGGGAAGCAGTGCCCTACCAAAGCTGTTTACAGTGGCGATGGGCGGTTGTTGACCTCAACTGGGGATATCGTCGGACGGTGGAAGGAATACTTCGAGAATCTCCTCAATCCCGCCATCACGTCTTCCATTGAGGAAGCAGAGGCTGGGGGCTCAGAGGGGGACTCGTCCATCACCCAAGCTGAAGTCACCGAGGTGGTCAAGAAACTCCTCTGTGGCAAGGCACCGGGGGTGGATGAGATCCGCCCTGAGTACCTCAAGTCTCTGGATGTTGTGGGGCTGTCTTGGCTGACACGCCTCTGCAGCATCGTGTGGCGGTCGGGGACAGTGCCTCTGGGATGGCAGACCGGGGTGGTGGTCCCTCTTTTTAAGAAGGGGGACCGGAGGGTGTGTTCCAACTACAGGGGGATCACACTTCTCAGCCTCCTTGGGAAAGTCTATGCCAGGGTACTGGAGAGGAGAATACGGCCGATAGTAGAACCTCGGATTCAGGAGGAACAGTCTGGTTTTCGTCCGGGCCGTGGTACACTGGACCAGCTCTATACCCTCTACAGGGTGCTGGAGGGTTCATGGGAGTTTGCCCAACCAGTCCACATGTGTTTTGTGGATTTGGAGAAGGCATTCGACTGTGTCCCTCACGGCATTCTGTGGAGGGTGCTCGGGGAGTATGGGGTCCGGGGTCCTTTGCTAAGGGCTGTCCGGTCCCTGTACAACCAAAGCAGGAGTTTGGTCCGCATTGCCGGCAGTAAGTCAGACTTGTTCCCGGTGCATGTTGGACTCCGGCAGGGCTGCCCTTTGTCGCCGGTTCTGTTCATAATTTTTATGGACAGAATTTCTAGGCGCAGCCAAGGGCCGGAGGGTGTCAGGTTTGGGGACCACGCGGTTTCGTCTCTGCTCTTTGCGGATGACGTTGTCGTGTTGGCCCCTTCTAACCAGGACCTTCAGCATGCACTGGGACGGTTTGCAGCCGAGTGTGAAGCGGCTGGGATGAGGATCAGCACCTCCAAATCCGAGGCCATGGTCCTCAGTCGGAAAAGGGTGGTTTGCCCACTTCAGGTTGGTGGAGAGTTCATGCCTCAAGTGGAGGAGTTCAAGTATCTAGGGGTCTTGTTCACGAGTGAGGGGAGGATGGAACGGGAGATTGACAGACGGATCGGTGCAGCTTCTGCAGTATTGCGGTCGATGTACCGGTCTGTTGTGGTGAAGAAAGAGCTAAGCCGTAAGGCAAAACTCTCGATTTACCGGTCAATCTACGTTCCTACTCTCACCTATGGTCATGAGCTTTGGGTCATGACCGAAAGGACAAGATCCCGGATAAAGGCGGCCGAAATGAGCTTTCTCCGCAGGGTGGCTGGGCGCTCCCTTAGAGATAGGGTAAAAAGCTCAGTCACTCGGGAGGAACTCGGAGTAGAGCCGCTGCTCCTCCACATCAAGAGGGGTCAGCTGAGGTGGCTCAGGCATCTGTTCCGGATGCCTCCTGAACGCCTTCCCGGGAAGGTGTTTCGGGCATGTCCAACCGGGAGGAGGCCCCGGGGAAGACCAAGGACACGCTGGAGGGACTATGTCTTCCGGCTGGCCTGGGAACGCCTCAGTGTACCCCGGGAAGAGCTAGAGGAAGTGTCTAGGGAGAGGGAAGTCTGGGCATCTCTGCTTAGACTGCTGCCCCCGCGACCCGGACCTGGATAAAGCGGAAGAAGATGGATGGATGGAGATGTATATATTGAGATCCACAGCCAGCCTTATCTGATGAGAGTAGGGGTAGCCACCAATCTCCGCTTTCCCATTTTGCTGGGAACGGATGTCCCTATTTTGTCAGATCTAGTGCAGAGTAGCACTTGGTATGGTGTTGTTACGAGAGCTCAAACCCAGCGTATAAGGCAGGAGACCAAGACTAATGATTTGAATGAGATGCCTTTTTCAACTGCTGACATAGGGGCAGAGCCTAAGCCCACTGAGGAAGAGAGGTTAGATTGGCGTAGGGAGGAGGTGAAGAGACTTGTTGGCAACACTGACCATGTTGAGCTAGATCTGGGGGAACCTGAACTAGCAGATTCTGATGTTACCATACATAACAACCTAGATATGTTACAAAAGGAAGACCCCTCTCTAGTGGAGTGTTTTAAGCAGGCTGAGGAGGAAGGTTGTCTCTTACAAGGTTTTGGAGAAACATATGTTCTCAAGGCCGGCTTACTCTATAGAAAGAGTAAGGAGGAAGGAACTCAGTCGGTGGTACCAAAAGCTTACCGGAAAGAGGTGCTTGAGCTTGTGACACTCCACCAGACGTTTTTTTCCCATATTGTACTGGCAGCTTAACTACTCCAGTCATTGCAATGCTGGCTTGGCCATAACCACAGAGTTTCAGAGGTGATGGTTGTAACACCACGTCAGAGAAAAATGTATTGTAGGTGGCCATATTAACCCTCTCGAGTCGGCCGTTGCGCCGGCGTGATTGGCTTGCTTTTTTTCTTTTCAGTGCCAAAGAGACTCAAATAACTCTGTCGTTTTTTTATCATTCAGACAAGTGTTATATATCATTATAATCTGTTAAGTTTATTTTTTATTTTTTTAGTACAGTCACAATAAAAACAAATAGTTGTGCTTTTTGCAAAATAAAGAAATCAAACATGATACGCGATCTGCAGCCTCTCTGTCAGACGTTCATTCAGATAGTCTTCAGAAAATGACCTCTAGCTTAGTGAATACTTGTCTTACAAACATGAGACATATGTCTAAAGAAACACTGAAATGTCAGGTTTTAAACACTGTAAACAAAATCAAAAACAAATATTCTGTGTTTATGTAATCCATTTGAAAGCAGAGCGATGTTAGTCGTTCCTGAGCGGCTCATTATACACTAATGCGACCACGCCCACAAAGCGTGCGCTCTATTGAGATTCAAATACTGAGGTGACGCCCACACACACATCAACTCAAACAAACACATCGTGCTTGAGGGCGCACTGAAGCTTTCTTTGTTTAAATTAGCTCAAAATTAATGTCAGATGTAAGTAATTACCTTTACAAACTATACATCATTTAAAAGATCTAAGACTCAAGCTTCAATTTTTGACCTCTGTTTTATTCTCAAAGTCATATAGTGACCGTAATTTGTTAATATGTGTCAGGAGTTATGAATATGAAAACCGTCGGTACCTTCTAAAGATTGTAATACGAGCGTCAGCTGCTCTCATTCATAAAAAACTCTTCATACTTCATACTGGCAGCCGGAGGGCGCTCCGTGCACATGTAGTCCATATATAGCACGCATGGAGAAGATACCATGTGACATTGACATAAACAGCTTCCACAAATCGCTCTAACATGCAGATTCCACGTTTGAAGATAATAAACACACAATCGCGACAATATATGGCTTATCTGTGTTATTTATACCATGTTGGGTGTTTTCATAATAGATTCTATTTATAATGCAATGCTACTCGAGCTTTTATAATTATGCAGAATATTGTAAAATATATTTTCTGTCTGATTTTTTTATCCAAAGCCAAATGAGATCACAAGGTTATTTAAAACATTTGACTTGTGATATAAAGTAAGTTTGGAGTAAAAACATGGTTTTAATCTCATTAGTAATTGTTTTGTTTTAATAAATTGGTGTAATAAATCATAAATTATAGTTTAATAAATCATAAATTGTTGTGGCAGAGAATATAGATTGTTTAAAGTTATCTGGTCTACCTTTATGAAGCACTGTGCCTAAGCAGAATTTCCCCTTGGGGACAATGAAGTTACCCCCCCCCAGAAATTTGTACTTATCTAGTAAATTAATCTTGATTTAAGAATTTTAAATATTTTAAAATACCAAATAAGGAGAGCATTTTTTGCAGTGTAGTCAAATCTTCTGATCATTTAAAATATAATAGGCCTTTGTTGATTACATTACAAATAAAATAAACTACAACTCTGTTGCTCTCTGTCACAGGCCTACCTGAAGCTCATTCATTATGCAGCTAATTAATGCAGCTCATTAATGTGAGTCCTTTGTTATCTCAGGTGCTATCTCATCATTATTCATTAGATATCACGCCTCCTCGCATATTGGCTTTGTGAAGAGAAACTGTCTTACAAATTTTAAATCAGTGTATTGTTTTATGTGAATGAGTAGGCTCAATGATTCTCACATCAGTTTTAAAAAAAACCTCTATACAAATACAGACAGGAGTCAAAATTCTTGGGAACAGATATCTATTGTGTGTTTTGAGGCCTTAATTTTAAAACACATTTTTTTGTTTTTTTGTTATCCGTGCATAAACATTTTTCTCTCAAAAATACAAGCATGTACATAGATGTTGCTCACATATTCTGGTAGCCCAGTTTGTGCTGAATACAGTGTAATTACACTTTTGCCATTAATGTGTTTATAAGCAACTGAAAAAAAAACACAAATGTCAGAGCATTTCAAAACTTCTAAAGGGCCCCAAAAGAGCTCAGACTCCAGAGGGTTAAGAAATGACACTTTAGCCCCTGTGTCAAGAAGAAGTGGAATGCAACAGTCTTTCAGCTGTACGCCACATGTAGAGAAAGTGACTGCGTGAGGGCCAACTGTGTGAATTACTGCTGGTGAGGGCTGAGAGGTAAGATAGCCTGAGCTGGACTTTGATCTGCACCACCTAGCAAAATGGTTGAGTTTACCGCAATGCCTAGACTTTTGACCGACAGCTGGGCAGTCTGGGGACCTGTTGGCATGACGAATGGAGCCACAGTTGCCACACTTTCGTCTTTGTTGGCTTGATTGAGGCTGTTTGCTGGATCATTGCACCTGGAGGCTGGAGCCACTCATCAGTGACTGCATTTGCAGGTACAGTTATGACATCAGTTTTAGCTGCATTATTCTTCACTATTTTATCTGCACACTGAGTAGCATCCTCAATTTGGAGCAGGGCCGGCCCGTGGCATAGGCGGAATAGGCAAATGCTAGGGGCGCCACTCATCCATAGGGGCGCCAAAATGTATTACTGATACTATTTTATTCATATTAATTTGAAATATTACCAAATAAAGCGCAAAAAAACTTAACCAAGTCCCCCGCATCTTCCCGGTCTGCCTCATCAATCTCCCCCGCCCTCACTTGAAGTGCGTCAGAAATATAACGCGCGATCAGTATATTTCTGACCAGTTAACTTATGGAATTTGTTGTGTCGCGTCGCCTCTCACCGCATCTAATGTAGACAGGATTGCTTTCATTTTTTAGGGTGCTTGGCTCGCTCCAGGTGTAGACACGGTGAAAGTTGCCTGATAATTTATGACGGATGGCCGAATTGTAGTGTCATAAAAAACAGAAGCCCTCTGATGCAGGCAAGATAAGGGAAACACTGCAAAAATGCTTTTCTTATGTAGTATTTTTGTCTTTCTAGTCTAAATATCTAAAAATTCTTAAAACAAGATGCATTTACTAGATAAGTAAAATTATATTTTTTCTTAAGTGAATTTATGCTTAAAACAAGCTAAATTATCTGCCAATGGGGTGAGAAAAATAATCTTGTTTCTGATTGAAATCTTGTTAATTGTTTCTGTCCCAAACAGAAATAAGATAATTTTTCTCACCCCATTTGGCAGATAATTGTGCTAGTTTTAAGCTAAAACTCACTTAATTTAGATTTTTTCCCCCAGAAAACAAGAAAAAAAATTATCTGTCATTTTACTAGTAAATACATCTTGATTTAAGAATTTTTTGATGTTTGGACTGGACACAAGAAAAAATTAGTAAATAAGAAGAGCATTTTTTGCAGTGTTAAGACAGAGGTAAAGGGATGTAATGAATGAGTTTATTTACTTGCATAGTAGTGAAATACGAATGTACGCTAATTAATTCCAGTTTTACCTTAAACTATATGCAAGCAGCTGTTCTGGGTTCTCCAGTGGCCAAAGATAGTGTATTTTGTCAAAAAAACAATCATATCTGTTTTTTTTTAAACGCATGTAATATCACTTTTTTAATAACCTAATGTTTTTACTCTACAGTTCTGCAGTTTTAAGGGGACATATGGACATTTTAAAATGTATTTGCCGAAATTAGTAATGATATTTATATACAGGTTTATTTAAAATAGCAACATTTTATGTAAATTTCACATTAAATATCTAAATTTCTCAGTTTAATTCATGGTGAAAACATGAATGTGCATATTAGTGGAAGTTTGCTGCCATCTACTGGAAAACAAACACTTTTGCTAGTTCTCAATAGTCTGTGCATGAATGCTAGATGCAATTACTTGTTATTTGTGTTTAGGCTGTAATGTGGTGTAGGTGCTATTTTTGTATAGTTTAACTATCATCAGCCTTTTAAAGAAATTAAATAATAATAATATCATGAACATAATGACGGGGTAGAATGGACTGGACATCATATAAAACAACAACAATAAAAATTAAAAAACATCAATGCATTAAAAAAATAAAACAGTACCAGTGTTTCCGCAACTTAGAATGAAAACATGTGGTGCTAAACCTTGATACAAGGGATACCAAGTAAAATCTTGCCTAGGGCAGCAAATTGGTCAGGGCCGGCCCTGATTTGTAGTGCCAGAGTGAGAGCCTAATCCAGTGTAAGTTTATCATCTTCCATTAACAATCTCTCTCTGACTCGTGCATTAAGTGTTTTTTGTTAAAGGGGTCATATAATGATACATGCAATTTTACAAGTTGATTGTACGGAAATGTGTGTTGGCAGTGCCTGTACACAACCATCCTATAATGATAAAAATCATCCATCCAGTGTTTTTTTTTTTTAAATCTCCTTGTATGTTTTCCCCTGTCTTAAATCGAGCCGTCTGACCGTGTGATGTCACACGGTGTAAGCCCCTCCCGCGATTGTTAATTTACAGCAGCGTTTCAACACAGGCCCGCCCTGAGCAAGCTGTCATCATAGTCCGCCATTGTTGATACGCTGAAGCAGAATGGCATCTAAGCGATTGTGGTGTTCTTTTCTTGGGTGTAATAACGAACACAGCAGTAGTTTTGATGTTCCTAAATCCGAACCGCTGAAGACGCAGTGGCTGAGTTTTGTTTTCGGAGGGAATATTCCCCCTGATCAACGTCAATGATCGAATCATTTCTCTCCAGACTGCTTTAGAAACGAGGGTCAGTATAAAGCAAGTTTTGCTAAGAAGCTGCTCCTGAAAAAAGGATCGGTACCAACTATTCGTGTTCCTGCTGCACCTCCAGAAGAAGTGAGTGTAACGTTTTATTAACCTTTATATTAATCTTTGTAAATCGCTTGCACGCTTCACGAAAAGTTTACAGGGTAAGTTACATTACAGCAGGCTTTCTATGTATGATGACGTTCTCAATATACTTCATAATCCCACGTTTATAATGAACAACGCGTTATGGTTATTACAAACTGTACGCTGGTGATAAAGTTAACGTGGTAACAATGAACTAACGTATACATCAGTAAACACCTAGCATTCGTATCTCACTACGCTACCCTGCCAGTAACGTTACATACAAAGATAGATCAAAGTGACATTACGTCAACCAACCATTCAGAAACGTCCTGTTCGAACTTCATTGGTGCCATCATCTTGTTCCGGGTCCGACTCCGGTTCAAATTGATACGGTTGCACAGATGTGTACTCAAAGACTCCCGTTGCTATTCTTTCTCCAAAATGATACCCTCAACTGTTGTCAAGGCAACACTCCATGTGTGTTGTGTCAAAGCCCCACAGAACAGAGGGGCAGGGTGAGCAAAGCTCATTATCATTTAAAGTCACATGCACTGAAATGAAAGCTTTAGCACAAGTTCTGCTGGGAAGACTCAATTACTACGTCACTTATTGCCTTCATTCCAATCCAATTATATTCTCATGCTCACTGTATAAAAGCTCGGTACTTACACATGTTTGAGTTCGCAGATACTGAAGCGACGATTACCCCCATCCTCCCCACCACCACCAGGATGGTCCTGTCCATACCTCCCGGGGGGTCGGCTGTGCCCCTGCCCTTGTCTTCAGGCAGGAATTGCAGATCCGATACCCTCGGATTATGCCTACGGACGGGGTTTACGCCAAATGACTTTGTATATTATCAGCTTGCTGAGCTATTAATAAATGCACTATTGTCGAAATAATTCTCCCGAGTCTTTCCTGTAGAAATGGCTTGCTGAAAACAGAGCTGTTTTTGACCAGGTAAAATTAGTGTTTTCTTACAATACTAATGAGAATTTTTAATTAAAGTATATTACAAACTTTTCATTTAGACACTAAAGAATCATATTAACTTGAAAATGGCATTATATGACCCCTTTAATAAGTGTCAAAATTAGTTTTTTCAATAAGTTGGTCATTAATTAATTCGTCATGGAGAGCACCGAATTTGCATGGCTCAGCAAAGCTTCTTAAATCAGCGACAAACTGGCTGGCTGACACATTTATGCGTTTTAACAGCACGCTAGGAGTCTTTTGAAACTGTCCCTCCAATTGCGCAACAGCGTAAGAGTATGTATCTGCGACGCTGAGTGTCTGGAAGATCCGTAATCCCTCTGCTCCGAGACAATGAAGGAGAAGCACGCGTTTCCTCTCATTCGAGACATCCAAGCCCACGGCAAGAAGGTACGTCTGAAATGACACATACCAGCGCTCCCACGGCACGACAGGATCACCAGCGTGGGGCAGAAATGGCTCAGGGGGAGGTAAAGATAAAGCCATCCTCATCGCCAAATGTCATGGACAGGAAAAGACACACACACACACACACACAGCGCTTTGGCAGAACACTAGTTTGTTTACTCAATGAAACATGCGCACAAGCATTACTTCCCAACAGTATTACGACAACAGATGAATTACGATAACAATAAAGAACTGGTTACCAACCACAACAGTGAAATACATCTAGTCTTCACAAGTCTTGTAGCGAATTAGCTCTGAGGGGAAATATTAATAATTATTTATAACTCATTATGATTATTCATTATTATTATTATTAATTATGAATATTTGAATCAGTTAAATAGATTAACTTGATGTAGCTACATTAACATTACAATCATTAAATCAGTTCGTCCTAAGGACGTTCAGTATTGATTATTAATTTAATTCTTATGCTGCGTTCACACCAAACGCGAATTGAGCGTCAAAATCGCGTCTACCGCGTCTAGTTTCACGCGCGAACATATTGAATGCATTCGCGCGTCAGCAGAGAATTGGAAGCGCGTAGAAATCGAGCGCTGGAAGCGAAATTGACGCGCGTTCAAGGCACTCCAGGAGAAATATGTCATAAAACACCACTCTGCCTCTTTTCATTTTCATTAAAAATATATATTAAGCATTAATAGCCACACAAATGTGGTCCAGGCAACTCCTACATTATCTTCACTGCATGTATGTTTAAATATCCTTAAAATATAAAGTTATGAAACTTCTCTTTGCCCTCAGTCAAAACGATTTGGCAGACAACAAATTATAGATTCATGAGAGCAAAACTCGGCTGTTAGATCTACACAAAACGAACCACTACAGGACATCAGAGCCAGCGGCAGACGCCAGAAGGACTGGCCGAGGAAAGGCTGCCTTCGCTGGGGTTATGAGCAGTGATTGCCCGGTGATCGCCTGGATCTCACAACTCCAAAAACACAAGATTATTTTTTTCAAATAGGTGCTCTCTTTATAAATAAACCACATATTTGAGCTTTAAACAACTACATTCCCACCTGAAAAAGTCTTAAAACTACATTTTGTGACACAATAGTACTATTTTTAATTTATGCAGGGTTTCTCATACACGTCACTTTACCACGTGACAGCAGCAAGCAGGCTCCTGATTGGTTAACGCGGCGCGAATTGACGCCAAAGTTCAAATTTTTCAACTCGGGCGTCAGACGTGAATTCGCTTCAAACGCGTGAATGCACAAAAGCACCATTCGTGTGTAACGCGCGTATCGCGCAAGACGCTCAATTCACGTCCAATTCGCGCTAACTGGACGCGCGAATGAGGCGGATTCGCGTCCTGCGCCGCGCGAAACTCGCCTTCCGCGCCGCGAGACCTCCAGACGCGCGTCAACACGCCTTTCCATTGACTTAACATTGAAATCACTCGCGCCAGACGCTCTATTCGCGTTTGGTGTGAACGCAGCATTAGAAAAGGATATTTTTTATGGCCACAGAAAAATTATTATTTCTTTGAATTTACCTAAGCGCCTAGAGTGCATAACAAGATCGATCATATGTTTGCAGGCACGGAGTCAGGACCAACATATATTGTGCACAAACTTAAATAACTAAATTACGGAACAAGACTATAACTAACAGTAGACATACATGACATACACAATATATATACATGACAAGAGGTAAGGTTAAAGTGGATGGAGGGAAAAGGGTCAGAACAGATTGATGGAGTTATGCAGAAAGTCTAGAACTTTAGTGAAGAACCACCATTAATAAACTTGGTAACACTTTAGAATAATTAGTTAACATGAGTTAATGTATTAACTAACATGAACTAACCATGAGCAGTACATTTGTTACTGTATTTGTTCATCTTTGTTAACGTTAGTTAATATAAATCCAGCTGTTCATGGTTTGTTCATGTTAGTTCACATTGCATTAACTAATGTTAAGAAGATTTTAATAATGCATTAGTAAATGTTGAAATTAACATTAACAAAGATAAATAAATGCTTTATAAGTGCATTTCATTATTAGTTCATGTTAACTAATTTAGTTAACTAATGTTAACTAATGACCATTATTCTAAAGTGTTACCATAAACTTCTTTGTCTGAACAAAGGGTTTACAGTTTTACTAACTACACAGCGATTTCTGTTTCATACTTTACTTGCATTTAGCCTGAGCTGTAGAAGACCGTCCGAGGTGAAATCGCAGGAGAAAGTTTGTGGGTTCCGTCCGATGGCTTTGACGTGGCGATCAAGTACTTCTGCATTGGATGAAGAAGAAATGATGAGCTTGCGTGGTTGCTTCGAATCCATTGAGGATGAGAAAATTGCACATGGCGTGCAGAGTTTGGGCCTTCTGGTCCATGGCCTTGTGAGGCCTTTGGCTCAGTGTAGGTAGAGGCCTGCCATGTACACAGCGTGTCGTGTCCGTGAAGCAGAAGAAGAGAGAGAGAGGGGAGAAGAGTGCATCATTCCTTAAGAAGTCTGCAGGAGGTCACCACCTCCTGAAGTAGACTTGACCAATGAGATTGTTGGGATTTCCAAGCGGGAAGTTCCTTTGGAGCTTTTATGGCTCTTTGTTTTAAACATGAAATCAAAAGGGTCTGTGCCCATTTATACTCTAATTAATGCAACAGACACATATTGCCTCCTACGAGAACGTGACATACATGAAAGTGTAAGTCGTGAAGCAAGCATTAATTTGATAGGAGACACTACATGTATGAAAATACCTGAAATGGTAAGTTCTTCATAAGACATTCATATTCAATGCAACGGACCCTTTACAAGACAGTTGTGTGTACATACAAGGTCCTAGGGTGCTTGTTCATTTATAGACGGTTTGTCTATAACTTGAGGCAAAAGCATGTGTTTTACAGGTTATGTCTTTCCCCTGTGGACTTTCCATGTGGCCAAATTCCAGTTTTGTTTCCAGGGTAACCGAGGATCCTTCTCTGTCGTGTTGGGGGAAGGTCTGTTACTAAGCACAAAGTATTTAAAACATATTTTTTAAATGTAACAGGCAATTATGTGTCTGGTTTTGCTCAGTCACTACAGTCTTTCTATCACGTTCTTCAGATCACATTTGAAACCATCGCCCCACCTCAACTGACAGCATATTCATGCTCATGTGCTGCTGGAAGAAGTTTGTGCAACCATCTGGTTGCATTACTGTATCAGACAGCACATTTTAGAACGCTAGGCACCAAGAATGTTCCAACTCCCCTTGCATGCAAAACAACTCATCCTTCAAACTGATTTAATTTAACAACAGTTATTAATAAAGCAGTACTAAATAATTAATCAGCAGTAATACATAATAATAAATGTAAAGTGCCTAATGTGCAAATCAAATTACAATCTTCTAGTTCAATATATATAAATGTTTTGTCAGGGCATAACTCCTGAACCAGTGGATGAGCTTGTAGTGTGTAAGCCGAAAGCCTCTGGTAGGAGCAGTGTGCAGTCAACTCTGTACAAATCATATGGAGGTAATCTCCAAATGCTAATAAAACACATCCTCAAATTAGGTAACACTTAACACTCCAAGACTGATGAATATTGTGTTTTAGGACCTTTGCCTGATAATGATGTAATTGCTGGAGCAACATCCCTCATTTCCCTTCGACCACAACCGCTAATAGCCAAGGTTGTTGATTTCCCTTCGACCACAATCGCTAATAGCCAAGGTTGTTGATGGGATGTCTCCTGTGACCATGGTGGCATCAAAATTTGGAGAGGTCCCAAAAGGTTCACTGCATTCTTACCAGTGCCCTGCTGTGCTGCCAAAGGATGTGCTTATTCACCCAAATGCTCCACAATTCCCCCCATTACCTGTCCCACAATACACAGTTCCACAATACAACTTTGTCCCTGGCAGTTGAGCTGAACTACTGCACATGCAAAGTCTGGAGGTGACACCTGAAATGTCAGGGATCATTGATGAGGGAACACGGGATCAATCCAAAGGTCCACTCTGGGATAGCATGCATCGCCTACGGCTTACAGCAAGCAAGTTCTATGAAGCAGCTCATGTGAGATCAGACTCCACTGCAAAGACACTTGCTGGACGGATCATTAAAGGTGCCCCCAGACCAAAGCAATGCGTAGAGGAGTGGAACGAGAGCCAGAGGTTCTTCACCGCTATGCTGCGACCTTCAATGTTAACGTTCTTCCATGCGGTCTTGTCATCCACCCCGAAACTCCATATCTTGGTGCCAGTCCTGATGGCAAAGTGGTGGACCCAAATTAAGAATCTCCATATCGCCTGGTTGAAGTTAAATGCCCTGATGTGAAAAACATTGGAGAGGCATCACACATTGAGTTTGTTGGGGGCCAGTCAAAAAGAAAAAGCACACCTACCACTGGCAAGTCCAGGGTCAGCTGATGGTCACTGGTTTTATCTTGGTGTGATCTGGTGACAGATACTAGGGGTGACTTCACAGTGGAGAGAGTAAGGAGAGATGAGCAGCTGATCCAAGAAATCAAAGCTAAAGCGGATGAATTCTACTTTGGCACATACATTCATGTTTGGCTAGGGAGAAAATGATCAAGAAAAGTTGACAAACCAATGATGTTTATATTATGCACTTATATAGTTATGATGTTTGCAAGAAAAATTAGATAGCTGATTAGTCACAGTTCATTATTTGTTTATGGTAGACTTTAAAAAAAAATTATTTGTTATTTAATTTAGATTAAGATTTATGATATTCAGATCTTTATTTCCAAAATTGTATTATTGCATATATTGTTGCAACATACATTTCCCAAGCTGGAAAGATGAGAAGTCAGTCTGTTCAAAATCTGAAAGAGGATGTTGCAGGTCATAAAATAGAGTAAGTTTACATGTTAAAATCGAAAAATAATTGTAATAAAAAACAACAACAATCAAAACATGGTTTTTATTCCCAACATTAACATTAAATCTTGCAAACAATAAATTATCTTGAGAAAGTGGTCAAATATCAAACATATAATGCAACTTAAAGCCCTGTCTGAAAAGGGTTACAAAAAAAACTTACCAGAAGATAGACCACAGGCTGGAATAGAGATGTTATTGGCTGGAGATGAGGTGGTGCCCGATATTACTGGCTGTAGAAGAGGTGGTGGCCGATGTTATTGGCTGGAGAAGAGGTGGTTGCCGATGTGCTGGAGAAAGAGGTCAAATGTCATACGTATAAATGTAACTTAAAACCCAGATGAGGTGGCCCATGTTACTGGCTGGTGAGCAGGAGATGAGGTGGCTGATGTTACTCGCTGGAGATGCGGTGGTGGCCGATGTTACTGGCTGGTGAGCAGGAGATGAGGTGGCTGATGTTACTGGCTGGAGATGAGGTGGTGGCCGATGTTACTGACTGGAGATGAGGTCGTGGCCGATGTTACTGGCTGGAGATAAGGTGGTGGCCGATGTGCTTGAGAAAGAGGCCAAATTTCATACATTCAATGTAGCTTAAAACCCTGTCTGAAAAGGGTAACAAAACAAAAAAAAATTACCAGAAGATAGACCACAGGCTGGAGAAGAGGTGGTGGCAGATGCTACTGGCTGGAGATGAGGTGGTGGCCGATGTTACTAGCTGGAGATAAGGTGGTGGCCGATGTGCTTGAAAAAGAGGCCAAATGTCATACATATAATGTCACTTCAAACCCTGTCTGAAAAGGGTAGCAAAAAAAACTTACCAGAAGATAGACCACAGGCTGGAGAAGATGAGGTGGCCAATGTTACTGGCTGGAGATGAGGCGGTGGCCGATGTTACTGGCTGGAGATGAGATGGCGGCCGATGTTACTGGCTGGTGAGCAGGAGATGAGGTGGCCGATGTTACTGGCTGGTGAGCAGGAGATGAGGTGGCTGATGTTTCTGGCTGGAGATGAGGTGGTGGCATTTCAAAGTACATTTAAAAGTAATGCATTACTTTACTAGTGACTTAAAAAGTAATCTGATTACATAACTTGCATTACTTGTAATGTGTTACCCCCAACACTGCTCACACTCGCCGAAAAACTAATTATCAATGACTGATGCATGAGGGTTATTCAGGTTTTTCTCTCAAATTACTTGTTCACTTGTACTGGAGAAACGTTTAGCAATTGCGCGATGAAGAGCAGCCATTTGCCCGAGGGGATAGTCTTTCTAGGAAATACCTCTCTGTCTCAAGTTCGTTTTAAATGTAGTTTTGATGAGGCACATTACATGAGAAAATCCTATTTTATTTGATCCCAAACGAACTGGTTATCATTGAGAGATTAACCCTGTTACCCTGAAATATTCATAAAAGCTTATCAAAAATTAGTTTGACCTCCTGAGTTTTCTTAAGGTTAAACTGCTATTTTCCCTGACCACTTGTTGAAAAAGAGCTTCAGGCCCTATTTTATACCAGAAACTCTAAGGAAGAATGGTGGTTTAGCTGGAGGACTTAAATTTATCTTCCTCTGCAAAAATTATGTATTGCCAATGCTGAAAATATTTTACATCCTAGGTATTAGTGTCTCTGCTCGTTCCCTTTTTCAGTAGTAAGTTTACCACCCAGGCTGTTGGCCATATCTCGCACTGTCCCATTGCCCAAATTATTCCAATGCTCTGGAATATTCACACACTAGAAGTTCCCAGACTGCATTCCTGAAAATGAACTTTTCTCTTTATTCATTTACTGGAAATGTTGTCATGTCTTCAACAGTCTATAAAAGACTTTCTGTACAAATGTAAATAGCTAGCTGCAACCAAATTTCTAACCAGTCTGTAGTGTTGTTGCTGTAACTAATAAAATATTTCTGACATTAAATATTTAACATGAGTTATTTAACATTCATTTTTAACTTTAGTGTTCCAATATTTTGTGGATCATGGCCTGAATTCATGATATACTGATTGGTGTCATTGAGAACTATAGTTCCCTTGTGAAAAAGAAGTGAGCTGAAATCTTAAATGTATATACAGTATATAATATATATTTTTAACTGCATTTAATTGCAATTAAGAGATAGCTCTTAAATAGCAATTAAGTGTCTTATAACATTACATTCAGTTCCCCCTCAAGTACTGTATATTTTTAAGCATTTTATTTCCGTGAGTAAATACTCTTCTTAAAAATATACTAAAGTGTACATCGTTTTCACAAGGATTACCAAGACCAAGTAATTTTGAAACAATTAATACAGATAAGATTTTATTTTTTTTCAATATCAAGTCTTCATGACTCCTGAGGATAACTGTAGGCTGGTTACACTAGGGAAACAGTGAATAGATCAGCCTGCATCATAGTCAATAAAAATAGTCCCTATTCACAATGTGCAAAAAAGAAAGAGAACATGTAACTAAACTCAATTCGGCATCTAACACCAGAGTCCAGAGTTAACTAGTGTACTGTTAAATGCAATTAAATAAAACAGTAACAGTATTTAATGTATTGCAATTAAATCAAAACAGTGCTGTGATTATTTTCAAAACTCCACAGCAAGCATAAAATAAATAGAAAAGCAGTAATGATTTCAGCCCAGCAGAACCTCACACTTTAATATGATCAATCCAAGTGTGCTCTACTCACAGGTCAAGTGGACTATCTAACAGGATTTCATCTTCCAACCTCACGCAGGGGCAATTATAGGTTCATCCCATACTTAGAATGCAGGAGGCCAACCTCTACTGCATCCCAGGGTACAATAGGTTTTCACCTTTCAACTCTTGAACCTTCAAACAGTTGTAGTGTATTATGATGTAAGACCAGGTATTAGCTGTGCAGGGCAATGCGGTACCACCTGAGAGACCAGTATGTTACTGAAAGGTTAAAACTGGGGTTTGGGCAGAAAGTAACCAGTTCTACAGCCCTCTCTCTCAGGCAGGGCTTCTCAACTCTTGGCCCTTGAGGTCTACTTCCCTGCAGAGTTTAGCTCCAACCCTAATCAAACACAACTGCATGTGATTTTAGTAAACCTGAAGACTGTGAATAGCTGGTTCTGGTGTGTTAGATCAAGATTGGACTCTGCAGGACGGTGGACCTTTAGGGCCAGAGTTGCCCACCCCTGTTCTAGGGTTTCCTAACCCTATTTCTGGATACACCTAACATTACCCATTTTCAAACTCTTAATTAAACACACTTGAATCAACTAATCATTAGTAGAGACTTGTATATCTTAAATTGACAGGTCAGATAAGAGAGACATCCAAAATGTGTAGGTCGGTCCTCCAGGAACAGGATTTCCCACCCCTGTTCTAAATAATAGGAGATTATAGGGGATTGTTGTTCTGTTTGTCCCCATGACTCCATCCCTTACCTTAAGCCAGTGACTCTGTGATACCTCCTTTTGAAATTTGAGCATTGACTTTGCCCTCTGACTCCTGATCTGTGACCCATTCATTTGCATTGTGACCCCTATTATTGACCCCACACTTCACCTCCTCGGATCCACCTTTTACTTTGTCATCACACCATTCAAAATGTGATTCTTGATTTTGCCCCTTCACCCTACTCGTCATCTGTGACCCCATCCTTTGCTTTGTGACGCTTCTTTGGTGACATTGGACCACTTCCTTTGCCCTGTGACCCCATTTTGAACTCTGACCAGTGTCTTTTCTCTTTGAACCCATTATTTTTGTGTGATCTAATTTTTGCCCTGTGACCACACCCTTCACCTCCTTGCATCCCCCTTGATCTGTGAGTCCATCCATTGCTAAGTGATCCCTCTGTGTAACATCTGGGGTCACGTTTTTGCCTTGTTAACACTGCCTTTGATCCTTCACCTCCTGGGATCCCTGTTGATTATTTCATCACCCCACCCTTCATCTGTGACTCCATCATTTGCTTTCTAAATTATTTTCCCTGTAACCATTCATTGTGACATTTTACCACTGCCTTTACCACTTGACCTCATCTTTTGCCATGTGACTCCTCTCTTTGACCATTGCCTTTGACATGTGACCCTTCTTTTTGACCATAGACATGGTCACACAAAGTCGGGTCATACAAAGTCGGAACACACAAAGTCAACAAACTAGTGGTGACGAAAGCAGACTGCGGGGTCAGCTCATGTTGGCAGCATCTGGGTCCAAAGTTGCCCTGACACACCAAGCCGTTGCTCGACACCCAAAGGCCAAGTAGCACGTCCGTTCTGCGCCTGCGTAAGAGGAAGTACCATTCCATACCAGCAGGTGGCAGTAGCCAATCAGAATGATCAGATGGCTCGACTGACCGACGAGCTCCAACGGCGATTTAACATGTCGAATCAGCCACAAAAAAAAAGCAGAGGAGGACCAACTTCAGCTGACGGTGCGGAACACACTGAGCAAAC
>NC_137103.1:6052625-6152625 GCF_949357685.1 Gobio gobio
CCACAGGGTCCAGGTCCGTCCACGCCACAGGGTCCAGGTCTGCCCACGCCACAGGGTACAGGTCCGCCCACGCCACAGGGTCCAGGTCTGCCCACGCCACAGGGTCCAGGTCCGCCCATGCCACAGGGTCCAGGTCCGCTCACGCCACAGGGTCCAGGCCCGCCCACGCCTCAGGTTCCAGGTCCGCCCAAGCTCCCAGGCCCGTCCATGTCACGCCTGGGTCTGTGTCCGGTGCCCCTGCACGGGCCTGGCCCACCATCCCTCCCCCAAGACTGCCCCCCAGAGACTTTGGTTAATACTGTTGGTGTTTTGGTGATGTTTGGGCGTCAGGGGCCGCCCATAGAGGGGGGGATCTGTCACAGGGTGTTTTGGTGTTGGTTCATGTTTCATGTTTTCAGTTTATCATGTTCAATGTCATGTTTACTGTCATGTTTCTAAGTTTGTCATGTTCTGTCAGGTTTCCTGGTCTTTTCATGTGATTCCCATGCCCTCATGTGATCTTGTCGTGTTCTGTCATTGGTTCATTGTTTACTCATGTTTGCCATGTGTCCTTTTCTGTTACTGACGTTGTAACCCACTTGTTGGTGAGTCTTTCTCATAGCCAAGTCTTTGTTTTAAGGTTTTGATTTATGTTTTGTTCTGAGTTAAATAAACTGCACATATGTTTGAAACACTTGCCTCCAGTGGATATGTTACAGCCCTACTGTAGTTGTGATTTAAGTGTGAAATATGTTTAATGAGTTTACACTGGCAGAGAAGAATCGTGTTACAATCGTACACACAATTCTATATTAAACCAACAGCACACTAAAAAACAACGCAAGAAAATGTGAGTTGAGTAGTTGAGTATTCACGGAATTCAAATGTCTCTTCAACTTGGTCTGTGACCAATCAGATTGTGTTGTTCACTGCCTGCAGCCAATCAGAAGCAGAGCTGCTGTTTGTACGCGTCTGTCTAACGCTCCCTCCCTCCCTCATCGCTCAATCATGAGAGTTTTGCAGCCTGACCTTGATGGCGATGATTAACTGGCTCGGAATAAAATGGCCTAAAGTTACGCGATGCCGAAAAGAACTAGAGAAAAAGTCCTGCTGTTTGGAGGTAAGTAATAAGTAAGACTAATGTAAACGTCAAGTCAAGTCAAGTCAACTTTATTTATATAGCGCTTTTAACAATGTAGATTGTTTCAAAGCAGCTTTACAGTGTTAAACAGGAAAATAATGCAGCATAATTTTATTCAGCTGTATAGCCATTCTGGAAAAATTTCAAGTATCATACAGTGACAGTGTGGGCTTTAGATCAATAATTTGATCAGTAATTTAGTTTAAATGGTTAATTTAGTTTATTATTTAGATGTATTTCGATGTTTAGTTGAAAAATTTTGTGTCCCCAACTGAGCACGCCAAGCCAGAGGCAACAGTGGCAAGGAAACCAAAACCCCATTAGGTGACCTAATGGAGAAAAATAAACCTTGGGAGAAACCAGGCTCAGTCGGGGTGCCAGTTCTCCTCTGGCCAATTAACAAACAGCGTATTATTATTATTATTCTGGCAGTTTTACAGCTCGGAGGTCATAATAGATCAGAATATTCGAGGGACCGGGGGCAACATGCTGGAGACGGGTTTATTGAGGATGATGTTGATTAAATAATTATTAAAGTGCAATATTCGAATGATCGGAGGCAACACGCAGGAGACGGGTTTATTGAGATGCCGTGTCGATGAGGCAGTTTCAGGGGGAGTCTAATCACGGTCTCCCAGACACTTCGGGGTCCTGTGTTGGTCTTCTCTGGGCGCAGGTCCACCATCTGATCTGGATACGGCCCGGATCCAGCTGACTGCAGTAAACCTCGGGATAAAACAGAGAGACTAACATTAGCGTAGATGCCATTCTTCTGATGATGTAACGAGTACATCAGGTGTTATGGGAAGTGTTCCCGGTTCCGGCTGACCTAGTTAATGCAGCCTAACAATCATTTCATTGAAAAAGTGTTTTATGTGTATGCCACAGTAAAGAGATGTGTTTTTAGTCTAGATTTAAACTGACAGAGTGTGTCTGCTTCCCGAACAATGTTAGGAAGACTGTTCCAGAGTTTAGGTGCTAAATAGGAAAACGATCGACCGCCTGCAGTTGATTTGGATATTCTCGGTATGATCAACTGGCCAGAATTTTGAGACCGCAGTAGACGTGATGGAGTATAATATGTTAAGAGCTCGCTCAAGTATTGGGGAGCTAAACCATTTAGTGCTTTGTAAGTAATAAGTAAGATTTTAAAATTTATGCGATGTTTAATAGGCAGCCAGTGCAGTGTTGACAGAACTGGGCTAATATGGTCATACTTCCTGGTTCTAGTAAGAACTCGAGCTGCTGCGTTTTGGACCAGCTGGAGTTTATTTATTAAGCGAGCAGGGCAACCACCCAGTAGAGCATTACAATAATCTAACCTTGAGGTCATGAACGCATGAACTAACTGTTCAGCATTTTGCATTGAGAGCATGTGCCGTAATTTAGATATATTTTTAAGATGGTAGAAAGCAGTTTTACAGATGCTAGAAACGTGGCTTTCAAACGAAAGATTGGTATCAAAGAGCACACCCAGGTTCCTCACTGACGACGAGGACTTGACAGAACAGCCATCAAGTGTTAGACAGTATTCTAGGTTACTACTTGTGGAGCTTTTTTGTCCAATAATTAAAAATTCAGTTTTTTCTGAATTGAGTTGCAGGAAATTACCAGTCATCCAATGTTTTATATCAGCTATGCATTCCGTTAATCTTGTGAATTGGTAAGTTTCTTTAGGGCGTGAAGAAATATAGAGCTGAGTATCGTCAGCATAACAATGAAAACTAACGCCATGCTTCCTAATGATATCTCCCAGTGGTAGCATGTACAGGGTGAAGAGTAGCGGTCCTAGCACTGAGCCTTGCGGTACTCCATACTGAACTTGCGATCGGTGTGACATATCTTCATTTACTACTACAAACTGATAACGGTCGCATAGGTATGATTTAAACCATGATAATGCAATTCCACTAATACCTACATAATTTTCGAGTCTATTCAAAAGAATGTTGTGGTCGATAGTATCAAATGCAGCGCTAAGATCGAGTAACACTAATAGAGAGATACAGCCACGATCGGATGATAAGAGCAAATCATTTGTAACTCTGACGAGAGCAGTCTCAGTGCTATGATACGGTCTAAATCCTGACTGGAAATCCTCACAGATACCATTTCTTTCTAAAAAGGAACATAATTGTGAAGACACTGCCTTTTCAAGTATTTTTGACAGAAAGGGTAGATTTGAGATTGGTCTATAATTGACTAAATCTGTAGGATCAAGTTGCGGTTTTTTAATAAGTGGTTTAATAATTGCCAACTTAAAAGTTTTCGGTACATATCCTAATGACAAAGATGAATTAATGATATTAAGAAGAGGATCTATGACCTCTGGTAGCATCTCTTTTAATAGCCTAGTTGGTATAGGGTCGAGCATACATGTTGTCGATTTTGATGATTTAACGAGTTTAGCCAATTCTTCTTCTCCTATAGCAGTGAATGAGTGTAATTTTTCCTCAGTGACACTACAATGCTCTGTCTGATGTGATGCTGTATTAGACGGCTGCATGGTTAAAAATTTTTTCCTAATATTATCAATCTTACATGTGAAGAAGTTCATAAAGTCATTACTGCTGTGCTGTTTACAATCATCAGAAGTTGAAGCTTTATTTTTGGTTAATTTAGCCACTGTATCGAATAAATACCTTGGGTTGTGTTTGTTTTCTTCCAAGAGAGTTGAGAAATAAGCAGATCTAGCAGTTTTTACAGCCTTTCTGTATGTGATCATGTGCTCTTTCCACGAATTACGAAATACCTCTAATTTTGTTTTCTTCCAGCTGCGCTCCATTTTTCTGGCTGCTGTTTTAAGGGCCCGGGTGTGCTCGTTGTACCACGGCGTTGGACTATTTTCTTTAATCTTCTTTAAGCGCAGAGGAGCAACTGTGTCTAAAGTACTGCAAAAGAGAGAGTCAATAGTTTCTGTTGCAACATCGAGTTCTTCTATACTATCTGGGATGCTGAGCAGATGATACTGATGAGGGAGATTATTTAAAAAGCAATCTTTAGTAGCGGCAGTGATTGTCCTGCCATTTTTAAAGCGAGGGGGCGGCTTTGCAACCTTAGCTAAATTAAGTATACATGATACTAAGTAATGATCTGAGATGTCATCGCTCTGCTGCAGAATTTCAACGGTATCAACATTTATTCCATGTGACAATATTAGGTCTAAAGTATGATTATGGCGATGAGTGGCTCCTGACACGTGTTGCCTAACTCCAATAGAGTTTAGTGTGTCTTTAAATGCTAATCCCAATACGTCTTTTCCGTTGTCAACATGGATATTAAAATCACCAACAATTAGTACTTTATCTACGGCCAGTACTAACTCTGATAGAAAATCAGCAAATTCTTTGATAAAGTCTGTATTATGCCCAGGTGGCCTGTATACAGTAGCTAACACAAATGTTGAACGGGTTTTATCATGTACACTACATAGCGTTACATAAAGCACCAAAACTTCGAAGGAATTATATTTGAAACTAGACTTCTGAGTAATACTGAAGATATTATTATAAATTACAGCAACCCCTCCCCCTTTACCTTTCAGACGCGGCTCATGTTTATAACAATAATCTTGGGGGGTGGACTCATTTAAGGTAATGTAGTCGTCAGGTTTTAGCCAGGTTTCTGTCAAACAGAGCACATCTAGATTATTATCTGTAATAATATCATTAACAATAAGCGCTTTTGGGGAAAGGGATCTAATATTCAGCAACCCAAGCTTTATCAATTGTTCATCTGTATTATATATTTTGTTTATTTGTTGGACGTCAATTAAATCTTTACTGTTGAATGGTTTTGATGTTTTTTTGTATTTACTAATTCGGGGAACAGACACAGTCTCTATATGATAATATCTAGGTGAAAGAGTCTCTATGTGCTGGGATTTATCTGACTCCGGTAACGTGAGACAGCTAGCAGATGGTCGGTTTAGCCACGTGAAACGTGAATAAAAGTTGTATGAACACGCTGTTTGACCTTATGTCTTGTATATTCCGTTTACAGATGCTGTTTCTTCACAAGTTTTTGCTGTCAACTGTCTCTGATGTGCAAGCGGCCATCAGACGCAAGTGTAAAATTGAGCAGCTCATCAGAAAATTTTATATAATCTAATTTAAATCAATCTCATTTATTTATAAAGCACTTTAAAAAATAACGTTAGCCAAAGTGCTGTACATTTACAATACACAAAATAATTTACATAACACACATGACAACTATTTAAGGTAACCACATCAAAACTTGAACTTAATAACCAGAAGTTAACGCAATAAAAGGGCAGTCACAATAAAAGTCATCTCAAACTGTGTTAAAAGCCAAAGAGAAAAAATGTGTTTTAAGAAGAGATTTAAAAACTAGAAGTGAGTCAGCCCGCTTGATGTGAAGTGGCAGCTCATTCCATAATTTGGGGCCAGCGACTGAAAATGCACGGTCACCTCTTAGCTTTCTCTTTGTCTTAGGGACAATGAGCATGGATTGATTTGCCGACCTAAGGGAGCGGGACGGGACATGAGGCTGAAGAAGGTCAGACAGATACTGCGGAGCCAGACCATTCAGGTTCTTAAAAACAAATAAACGAATTTTAAAATCAACACGAAAACGCACAGGTAGCCAATGCAGAGAAGCCAAAATGGGGGTGATGTGTTCATATTTTCGGGACCCCGTTAACAGACAAGCTGCAGCATTTTGCACCAACTGCAGGTGAGACAGCGAAGACTGACTAATCCCTGCATAAAGTGCATTACAGTAATCCAGTCGTGATGTAACAAAGGCATGAATCAATATCTCAAAATTTAGTTTAGAAAGGACAGACTTTACCTTAACTAACTGCCTCAACTGAAAGAAGCTTGATTTGACGACTGCTTTAATTTGTGTGTCCATATTTAAATCTTGATCCATTTTAACTCCTAGATTCGTAACTATAGGTTTTACGGATGCTGTCAAAGAACCAAGGTCCACCGGCGAAATTTTACAATTGTCACTTGGCCCAACTATCATGAATTCAGTTTTCTTTGCATTAAAATGCAAAAAGTTCAAGGACATCCAATTTTTAATATCATCAATGCACTCTAATAGTTGACGAGCACAAAAGGCATTTTCACGGTGCAAAGGGACGTAAATTCGTCGTCAGCATATAAATGGAAAGAATTGACCCAAGCAGCAGCATATATAAAGAAAAAAGAAGAGGCCCCAGTATTGACACCTGAGGATCCCCACATGTGAAAGGAGCCGTAGAGGACACAGAGTCACCAATATTGACACACCAACTTCTGTTGGCTAAAAATTATCTGAACCACTGTAAGGCTAAACCTCGGATGCCCACCCAGTTTTCTAAGCGAGAGAGGAGAATACCATTGTCCACTGTGTCAAAGGCAGCTGACAGGTCCAACAGCACCAAAAGGACACAGTGGCCAGTGTCGGCCGCAATAAAAATTTCATTAAAAACCCTCAACAGTGCCGACTCAGTACTGTGAAGGCTCTTAAACCCTCACTGAAATAACTCTAAAATATCATGTTCATCAAGGAATGATTTCACCTGGGTAAAAATAATCTTTTCTAAAACTTTGGACAAAAAAGGAAGCTTAGAAATTGGACGAAAGTTTGAGAGCTCAGTAGGGTCCAGGCCAGGTTTCTTAATTAGTGGTTGCACCACTGCGTGTTTAAAACTAGAAGGTACAATACCATGTGCGATGCTGCCATTTATAATGTCAAGCACTTAAGGTCCCAGAGTCGGAAATACCTCTTTAAAAAGATGCGGAGGAATGGGATCATTTGGACAGCCAGCTGGTTTTATATGACCAATGATTTCTTCTAAAAAAGGGAGTGTCACAGGCTCAAACCGCTCAAAAACAGCTGAGCATGTGACAGATATGGAAGGGTCTCTTGATGTTGGACTAATACAGGCTCTAATATTCTGAACCCTATTTGTAAAAAAGCTCAATAAGTTTTCACACACTTCACTTGAGGCTTCCAGCCCAACTAATGGTGGGACATTAATCACAGAGTTTACAGTTTTAAACATGACATGAGGCTTATGACAGTTCAACACAATAATATCAGATAAGTGCTTCGTCTTAGCAGATCTAACAGTTATCTGATACGCACGCCAGCTGTCTCTCAGCATTTCAAATGACACCTGCAACTTATCCTTCTTCCACTTTCGCTCAGCTCTCCTGAATTTTCGTCTAACAGTACGTGTAACGTCATTCAACCAAGGCTCAGATCTAGGTTTGGAGAGTGTTTTTTTAGCGGAGCCACAGAATCTAATAGTGATAGGCAGGTAGAGTCAAAACGAGAGGAGAACTCCTCTAAATCTGTTTCCGAATACAGCGCTTTTGGTTTAGCCTCTAAGTATTGATTAAAAGCAGCAGAGAACTGAGCAGCAGTGGATGGTTTAAAAACACGGCAGCGGCGCACAGGAATGCATGGTTTTACCAACTGACAGGCAAGAAGAAGGTCAAAAATAACATAGCATATGATCAGAAAATAAAGCCTCACAAACAACCATATTCAAAACTGCAAAACCATAAGTTAATAACAGATCAAGTGTGTGTCCCCGCTCCTGCGTGGGGACAAACACAGACTGTACAAAATTAAAAGACTCAATGAGATTTAATAATGAGATTTATAATGTGTAATTTATATTTGTGTATAGAGGGTCAGTGGAATTGGTCCAATAATATATGTTTTTTTTTTTAATCTTCCAGTGTTCTTTTAATGAAAAACATAGTAAGATCATTTTGTTAAGTTTTACTTTTGCTTTTACTTTGTGAAGTTTTTGGGCTTGTTAATGGAACGTCTCTTCACAGCCTTGGTAGCACATTTAAACTACTGTATTGTGTGACATTAAGTAATTCAAAGTATATTGTACAATGTATAGCTAAGTAATAAAACATTATATTGTTATTGACTACAAAGTGTATATTTTTGAATTCAGGGAAGGTAAAGTAAATAAATAAACCTGAAATTAATTTGTAATGTACTTAAAACACAAATAAAGTATAATTATAACACAAATAAATATACTTATAATAAAAATAAAGTATACTTATAACACAAATAAATATACTTATAATAAAAATAAAGTACACTTAACACAAATAAAGTATACTTATAACACAAATAAATATACTTATAATAAAAATAAAGTACACTCAACACAAATAAAGTATACTTATAACAAAGTATATTTATAATACAAATAAAGCACATTTAACATCACTAATCAAGCATGTAATGTTCCCTTTCGTTCAGTCACTACGACGTACGTTAGTGACTAACGAATGGGGGTTTCGCTTAGAAGCCAATTATCTTTGAGTATTCAACAGCGCCCAATGGCAGTGCCAATGCCATGGGCATGCGGAATTTGCATGCGTAACTCCGCCCCACCTCGTGGGTATATAAGGAAGTACGCTGGCAACATCGCATTATGTTTCTGCTTTGGAGCCAAGAGGATCTCTTCACTCCTTCAAGCCTGATCTGAGTCTTCGACAGCTTTTCGAGACGAACAGCTTTCCAGAGGCGTTGGTGTTACGGCGCGTTCCAGTGATCATCATACTGCCTGCCTGCTGATCTGCGCAGTGGTCCGCTAGACAGCTGGTGTGTGGTCCCTGGGCGCTTTGGCGTTCTCTGCGAGGCTTCCTCTCCTAAAAGAGCTTACACGTGACGCGTCCTTTTCAGGATGTCTCGTCCGTGTACTTCAGGGTGTGGTCGGTCGTTATCTCCCTCTGATGGGCACACACACTGCCTGGTATGTTTGGGCTTTCAACATGCCCAGGCAGCGTTTGTGGATGAGTCATGTTCCCACTGCGGGAACATGACCATCGCGGTGTTGCGGTCAAGACTCCATGACCTTCGTAGAGAAGTGAGAGTCCCCTCTACCACACCCCGATCTACTGAGTCCCAGAGGCCCAGTACTTCGGCTGGTGGTCAGGGTGACCTGACGGTTACGGTGTGGAACAAAGCCCCGACGCTCATGCCTCGGGCCACACCCCCGTCTTGCACACTGCAACCCGCGAGCGTTCAGACGCAGATCGCGGGGCCGGCTCCGGCCCCCCCGCGTGTCTCGTTTGGCGCTCCAGAGGAAGATGCGATGTCGATCACCGCATCACAAGGTGGGCTCGAGTCCTCTGAGGATGATGACTCGGCTGTGCTGCCGCCTTCGGGCGCGCCAGCATTGCCCGAGTCGGACCCAGAGCTGACAGCCATGTTGTCTCGGGCAGCCGCGAGCCTAGGGATAGAGTGGAACCCTCCACCCTGTCCCGAACGCTCAAGGCTCGACGATTGGTTTTTGGGAGCCCGCGCTGACAACAGTCAGTCCCCGCCCCCAATACCTTTCTTTCCCGAGCTGCATGAGGAACTTGCGCGGTCCTGGAAGTCCCCGTTGTCTTCCCGTGACCGTTCGGCGACTTCCTCCGCCTTCTTCGTCCTCGATGGGGCGGCAGCTAAAGGGTACACTGGGGTCCCTCCAGTTGAACGTTCTGTTGCGATGCAACTGTGTCCTCAGAGCGCTTCAACCTGGCGTGGTGATCCTAAGCACCCCTCCAAAGCCTGTCGATTCACATCAACCTTGGTGGCGAAATCGCACAGAGCCGCGGGGCAGGCTGCCGCTTCGCTGCATGCCATGGCGATCCTCCAGGTCTACCAGTACCATGCACGAGGCCGGAGTTGATCCGGGGCTCTTAAATGAGCTGCGTGCCGCCACCGACCTCGCTCTCCGGGCGACGAAGGTGACCGCACGCTCCCTGGGTCAAGTGATGTCCACAAATGTGGTCCAGGAGCGTCACCTTTGGCTGAACCTGGCTGATATGCGGGACACCGAGCGGACCCGGTTCCTCGATGCCCCCATATCCCAGGCCGGCCTCTTCGGCGGGGCGGTTGAGGACTTTGCCCAACAGTTCTCAATCGCCCAGAAGCAGACTGAGGCTATCAAACACGTACTGCCCCGGCGGCCAGCTGCTGCTTCCACCTAGCCGCCGGCACAGTCGCCTCAGTCTGCTCCACGCCGAGGACGCCCTCCTAAGGCTCCCGCCCTTCCCACCCGGTCCAAGCAGCAGCCTTCACCCGGGCCGGGTCGCGGAGGAAGCCGTAGGAAGGCGTCCAAGTCCCCTCAGGCCGCCCCGCGCCCCGCTAAACGCCAGGCCAAGCGGCGCTCCTGAGACGGACGGCTCAGGGATGGGAAATTCTTTCGAGGAGATGGTAGCAGGACCACTCCTTCCCTCGGTGGAGGGCCGGGGGAGAATCCTTTGTTCAGCTGCTGGCCCCCGGGTCAGCAGCACCCTATTTTGGTCAAAGAAAGAATTAACACTCCCATCCCTGAGCCCACAGAGTCCGGTGATGACGGTGCGCGCCACCCACGGGTCCCGCCACTCGCATCCCACTCTGTCGCCAGCCTCCTGGCAGAGCAGACCCCAGTGGAATGTGCGTCCTTCCCTGGTCTCCTCTGTCAGGACGCAGCTGTCAACCGTGCCCCCGCACCGGGACGCCCCACAGCCTCCCTTGTCCGGGCCGGTGACGCTGCATCGCTGCAAGCCCACACCGGGTACGTCTGTACTCCGTATGACACCGCTGGTGCAGTTTCTGGATGTCTGGCTTCAGCTTCCAGGGCTGTCCGGCTGGGTCGCGCGGACCGTCAGGCGCGGCTACGCGATTCAGTTCGCGCAGGTTCCTCCCTGCTTCCGGGGAGTCCGTTCCACCATGATCGGGGCCAACGCCCCCGTCATGCGAGCGGAGATTGCCACCCTACTGGCGAAGGGTGCGATCGAACCTGTCCCTCCAGCCGAGATGAATTACGGGTTTTACAGCCCGTACTTCATTGTACCCAAAAAGACCGGTGGGCTACGGCCAATCCTGGACCTGCGCGTCTTGAACCGTTACCTTCACCGGTTTCCGTTCAAGATGTTGACAGCGAAACGCCTTTTCGAAATCGTTCGTCCACACGATTGGTTTGCAGCGATCGACCTGAAGGACGCCTACTTCCATGTCTCCATTTTACCTCGACACAGACCGTTCCTACGGTTTGCTTTCGAGGGGCGGGCATATCAGTACGCAGTTCTACCATTCGGGCTATCTCTGTCCCCTCGCGTCTTTACGAAGATTGCCGAGGCAGCCCTTGCGCCCCTTCGGCAGCACGGGGTTCGCATCCTGAATTACCTCGACGACTGGCTCATACTGGGTCACTCTCGAGAGCAGGTTTGCGGACACAGAGATTTGGTGCTCCATCACCTAGCCCGTCTGGGCCTTCGGGTCAACTGGGAGAAGAGCAAACTTTGCCCCGCGCAGAGGATCTCTTTTCTCGGTATGGATATCGACTCGGTCGCCATGTGCGCGCAGCTTTCGAGCGCGCGCGCGCAGTCTCTGCTGACTTCCCTTCGGCAAATCGAGGGCAAGAGTGCGGTTCCACTGAAACTATTTCAGAGGCTCCTGGGGCATATGGCATCTGCAGCCGCGGTAACGCCGCTCGGATTGCTTCATATGAGACCGCTTCAGCACTGGCTACGCGATCGAGTCCCGAGATGGGCATGGCGGTCTGGCACGCTCCGGGTACAAGTGACTCGGGCCTGCTTACAGACACTCACCCCGTGGTCGAACCTCAGTTTTCTACGGACCGGAGTGTCCTTAGAACGAGCTTCCAGGCATGTTGTTGTGACAACAGATGCATCATCCACGGGCTGGGGTGCCATGTGCAATGGACAAGCAGCCGCGGGCTCCTGGACAGGACCCCAGCGCCTTCTGCATGTCAATTGCCTCGAGTTACTGGCAGTACGGTT
Source organism: Gobio gobio (assembly GCF_949357685.1). Lineage (NCBI taxonomy): Eukaryota > Metazoa > Chordata > Actinopteri > Cypriniformes > Gobionidae > Gobio > Gobio gobio. Next base: position 6,064,512 of record NC_137103.1, read on the forward strand.
CGCCCTGCACCGCTTCCGAGCGTTGCTGAGGGGTCAACATGTACTAGTCAGGACAGACAACACGGCCGTAGTAGCGTACATCAACCACCAGGGCGGTCTACGCTCCCACCGTATGTCTCAACTCGCCCGCCATCTCGTTTTGTGGAGTCAGAAGCGCCTGAGGTCCCTTCGTGCTGTCCACATCCCGGGAGACCTGAACCGTGCAGCCGACGAGCTCTCACGGATTCAGCCTCTCCCCGGAGAGTGGAGACTCCACCCCCAGACGGTCCAGCTGATATGGGAACGGTTCGGCGACGCACAGGTAGATCTGTTTGCCTCCCAGGACTCTTCCCATTGCTCCCTGTATTATTCCCTGACCGAGGGCACCCTCGGCATGGATGCACTGGCGCACAGCTGGCCGTCAGGGCTACGCAAGTATGCGTTTCCCCCAGTGAGCCTTCTTGCACGGGTACTGTGCAAGATCAGGGAGGACAAGGAGCAGGTCATGTTGGTCGCCCCGTATTGGCACGGCCAGACCTGGTTCCCAGAACTTTTACTCCTTGCGACAGCCCCTCCCTGGCCTATTCCTCTGAGACCGGACCTCCTCACTCAGAGACGGGGCACCTTTTGGCACCCGCGTCCAGCGCTCTGGAAGCTCCACGTGTGGCTTCTGGATGGGACGCGGCAGGTTTGAGTAGCCTTCCACCTGCGGTGGTCGCTACCATCACTTCCGCTAGAGCTGAGTCTACGCGACGCCTCTATGCGTTGAAGTGGAACCTCTTCGTCACATGGTGCTCTTCCCGCCAAGAAGACCCCTGGAAATGCCCGATCGGGTCCGTGCTATCGTTTCTCCAGGAGGGGGTGGAGCGAAGGCTGTCTCCCTCCACCCTTAAAGTATATGTGGCCGCAATATCTGCCTACCACGATCTCCTGGGGGACAAAAAGGTAAGTCAGCACGACCTGATCATCAGGTTCCTGAGGGGGGCGAGGAGACTGAATCCTCCTCGCTCTCCTCTCGTTCCCTCTTGGGACCTCTCAGTAGTCTTAAGTGCTCTGCAGAGGCCTCCCTTTGAGCCTTTGCGGTCGGCCGAGATTAAGTTCTTGTCTATGAAGACGGCTCTGCTGACCGCATTGGCCTCGCTTAAGAGGGTCGGGGACCTGCAAGCATTTTTGGTTGACGAAGCGTGCCTTGAGTTCGGGCCGGCTAACTCTCACGTGATCCTGAGACCCCGGCCCGGATATGTGCCCAAGGTTCCTACCACTCCGTTCCGAGATCAGGTGGTGAACCTGCAAGCGCTGCCTTTGGAGGAGGCAGACCCAGCCTTGGCATTGCTCTGTCCAGTACGCGCTCTCCGCGCCTACGTAGACATGACGCAGTGTTTCAGGACCTCAGACCAGCTCTTTGTCTGTTATGGTGGAGAGCGGAAGGGAAGTGCTCTCTCAAAGCAGAGGTTGTCTCACTGGATAGTGGACACCATTGTTTTGGCGTACCAGCAGCAAGGCCGACCATGTCCCCTTGGTGTGAGGGCACACTCCACCCGGAGTGTGGCCTCCTCTTGGGCTCTAGCGCATGGCGCCTCGCTAACAGACATCTGCAGAGCTGCAGGCTGGGCGACACCCAACACATTCGCCAGATTCTACAATCTCCGAGTGGAGCCAGTGTCCGACTATGTACTCGCCCCTACGGGTGGCCGGTAATGGGCCAGGCTCAGGTGTCTTCGCTTGCTCGCCATTCCACTCCCAGGACTGGATACGTGCGATATTTTCCTCAGGTGAGCTCCCCGAGAGCCCTGAGCTCCTCCAGCACTGCTTACGCCGACATCAGTTCAGTCTGCCCCTTCGAGCCCAGACCCTCATGTCCGGCCAGGTGCTCCGTGTGCATGGTTCCCTCCGGCGACCCCCACACGAGTATTTCCACCGTAAGCCTCCTCAGTGAGCAGGTGTCTTTCCCTTGGCAAGTCCCTGCCACCCCTAGGGTTAGAAATCCACCTTCGGCTGGTACCCTAGTGATCTTCCATATGCAGCCCTCAGCGGGTCATATGTGTATTCTCTAAGCCCTCCCTACGGTAGGCATCTTGGCATTCCCTCACTGGGATATGCTTCCCAGTGTACCTTGGTAGTCCTGTGATAAGTGGGAGTCCTTCGTCCGTACTAGTCTTACGACAGGGTACTCACACTTACGCAGGGCACTGGATGACAGCTGAGTGGCGTTGTTGTATTGGAACCCCCATTCGTTAGTCACCAACGTACGTCGTAGTGACTGAACGAAAGGGAACGTCTCTGTTACGTATGTAACCCTCGTTCCCTGAGGAGGGAACGGAGACGTACGTTTCCTCTGCCACGTCAGCTGTGCTGCCTGGAACGCGGAGTTCAGTCTTGGCTCCTGCAGCAGTAACATAATGCGATGTTGCCAGCGTACTTCCTTATATACCCACGAGGTTGGGCGGAGTTACGCATGCAAATTCCGCATGCCCATGGCATTGGCACTGCCATTGGGCGCTGTTGAATACTCGAAGATAATTGGCTTCTAAGCGAAACCCCCATTCGTTAGTCACTAACGTACGTCTCCGTTCCCTCCTCAGGGAACGAGGGTTACATACGTAACCGAGACGTTTCCCTATACTTAAAGCATACTAAGTATACTTAAAGTTGTTCCAATTTAGCACATAAAAGTACACTAAATACACTTTAGTGAAAATTATGCTTTACTACAACGTATTTACAGCTAAAATATACTTAGTACAAAATTAGTTGTTTCAAAATAGCACATTTCAAGTTAGCTAATCATTAACACACTTCAAGTATACTGATAATTACTCTTGCTGCAAGTATACTTAGCATACTTTTTTTTTCACTTGGGTGGGCTGAACCAGCAGAGACGAAGATGACTTGGGACTGGACGGGACCATCGGAGACTGTAGACCAGCGGTGAGGAAGATGACTTGGGACTGGGCTGAATCAGCATAGACGATGATGACTTGGGACTGCACTCTCAGAAAAAAAGGTACAGTGGAGGTACAATTTTGTTCCTTGGGGAACAAAACGTATAACTGTACCTTTAAAGGTACACAATTGGTCCTTAGGGTACAATTAAACAATTGGCAAGTTCGGTCCTAGTGAGTTGCTGTCCTGCAGAGTTTGGCTCCAACCCTGAAAGACATCTATAGAAGCTCTAATTCCTATAGTTGGGCAGTTTAACTCTTGGCTTTTTATGTGAGTTTGTGTTTTTTTTTTTTACAGTGTCAACAAAACACATAATCTGTTCAAATCTTAAAAAGCAAGTAAAATGTTTGACTAAAATCATCACTGACCAAAAATATTAATGAATAATATTCACCAACAATACTTTCTTGCCACAGATCAGGCATTCTGAATAATGATTTTTAAATACATTCTAGGGAAAAAAATGTTTTGACGCACACAGATATCAAAAATCAGCATATGAATCTCAACAATGGTGACATACTTAATGCTGCAATGCATGCTGGGAGCAATGCATTTTATACTGTGGTGGCTTAGTAGGGTTGGAGCTAAACTCTGCAGACATCAGCTCTCTAGGACCGAACTTGCCTACCCCTGACTTAGAGGTACAAAAATGTACCCTTAAGGGTACCACCCCAGTGACGGCCACTTGTACCTTAAAAGGTACAATTTTGTACTCTTTTTTTTTTGAGAGTGTGGACAAGATCAGCGGAGACTGTAGACATTATACAGTCCTGCTCATCATATAATAATTATGTGGCAACCCAGCTCATTGAATGCCCCTCAGCAATGGGAGTGTGGGTGGGCTTCAAACCATCCCCTTGAACTCCACTAGAATTTCCCCAGATGATGGGAGTGTGGGCGGGGCTCCAATCCATCCCATCAAACTCCACAAAAATACCCTCTATGACAGATGTTTTTGCCTTCTTACACACCTGATTAGACTGTGATGGGCTCAGGCTCCAGGGGCTTGACACAGAGTGATTGATTAACCAAGAAACTTTAATAAACACAGAGAACAAGAGAACAGATACGTCTACCATAACTTCAACACCGAACTCTGAACTGAAGAAACACAGGGCTTATAAACACAGAGACTGGCAATCAAAACACAGGGAACAGGTGAGAACTAATCAAAAATTGCATTATTTTACCCCAATTTCATTAGCACTTGGTTTCATACTAAATAGACGACAGCATAAGTGAATTTTTCTGAAGTTTGTTTTATCCCCAGATTTGGATACAAATCAAATTCAGTTTTGCTGTGTCTGGATTCATCAGAACTTCTGCTTGGTCTGAGTAGTCGTAAATAGAAACGGGTAGCCATATGTTTCTAATATTAGCTATCAATCAAAAGCCTCCAGCGGTTTTGTGTTGTTCTGTCTCTGGACGTTTGCTGAGGATAAGCTTATGTGTGTGAGGTCAACTAGACCAAGGGATGCGCTGGCATTAGGTGGCATGTGTTGAAGAGTTCGTTCCTGCTGCTTGTAAGCTGGTTATTAATTAGCTGTCACGTAAAAGGTGCGTGGAACAGATGGAGCAGGTACGTCTCTGAGGGCAGACAACACACTCACCTGCCCTGACACTGAAACACAATCACTAGATACGCACAAATACCACTCACTCGTCACTCACTCACTCGCATTTTTTTCTAATATATTACTATTAACTATTTGGGTCAAATATGTTAAATAATGTTAATTTCCTCTCCAAAAAAAGTAAACAATTAAATAGTTGCTAGGGTTATATGTTTTACACATTTGTATGTGACTGCTAAGGTGTGACTATGTGGCTGTAAAGTTCTAAGTAGTTGTTTAGGTGTTGCTATGTAGTTGCTAAGGGGTTGCATAAGAATCTTTATAGTTCCCATCATAATTCCAATCAAAAGATTCAACAATTTTAATCAATTTATTTTAATTCATTTTTTATTTTGATAAAATGTTATGAATTAAGCAGCTTGTAAACATTACCACTAGAAAAAAATTATAAATAACCCATTAAATATGAACGTATATGCAATAATAAGACATTTCTCCTTATATAGAACCTTTTTTACGTAAGTGTTCTTAAAAAGTCAAAAACCCTAGGGTTCTATATATAGCCCCATTGAACCTTTTTTTTTTCTAAGAGTGTATTGTTCACCACTGCAAACAAATTAATGAATATGTTGAAATATCTATAAGCACATTCAATACATCACAAATGCATGTCATGCTTGTTGTTCAGTTCATAGGGTGTTTTCTGTCTGAAGGTCAGCATTGGGCCCCAGGTGAGTGATTCTTTACATTTCCTGGATATTGTGCTAACATTGGGCTTTCCGCAGACTGATCAATTTGAGGGGATATTTTTGAAACTCAATACAGAGCTAAATGCTGATGTGCATAGAAAACTGTGTTAATGTTGAATAATTAAAGCCCACCTTTGTGGATAACAAGTCTGGGAAAGGAACATTATTCCCATCCCATGAAATCCCTCTGGTTTTTATAAGCAATGAAGATCCAGAGCTGTGGAACAGTTCACACATAGATACAGTGTTCAGAAAGTCTCGTTTCACAAACATTAAAACATCTTTTGATCAGTTAGAGACAACAAAAGTGGAGTTAAAACTGAAACCAGACGCGTGTTTGCTGACGTCAGCTCTCTGCAGTCTGATTGTGATTCCACCAGAGACACAAATGGAGTCTTTCCATCTTTATTCCATCATCTTTCCCTGCAGAAGCTCAAAGAACTCCCTCACATCCCAGAATTATCATTCACCATCCCTTTCATTTTACAAGATCTGATATTTTATTCCCACCAAATTGATTATGCCATTTTAGAGATATATTTAATTCATTTAAATGGTTAGTTCACCCAAAAATGAAAATTCTGTTATTAATTACTAACCCTCATGTCGTTCCAAACCCATAAGATCTTCGTTCATCTTCGGAACACAAATTAAGATATTTTCGATGAAATCCGAGAGCTCTCTGACACCTTCATAGACAGCCATTTAATTAACACTTTAAAGGCCAAGAAAGGTTTCTAAAATCGTCCATGTGACTCCAGTGGATCATCCTTAATTTTATGAAGTGATTAAAATACTTTTTGTTGCGCAAAAACAAACAAATAATGATTTTATTCAACAATTTCGTTATATCCTGTGTCAGTCTTCATGCTTCATTCACTGTAAAAAAATTGCCAAATTTTGACAGTAAAATGCTGTTTTCCATTAAAACAGTAATATACCGTAGAAAACAATGCATTCTGGGTAATATTTGTAATTTTCGAGAAAATAGCAGTGCTCAAAGTCGACACTCAGAGGCTGTGCTCCAAATCACACCCTATACCCTCATTCACTATTCCCTACACTAGTTTACTGATAGTGAGCGAAAATAAGTGAGTGAATTCAAACACTGATGAACACCTGCTGTTATCACCGAAGGAAAGAGATACATGAACAGAAAAAGTTGCTTTCAACTGAAGATAAAAGAAGATATTAAATCTCTGAAGATCTCAGCAGAGGAGGATTAAACAACTCCATAAACAGCATTACCAGCTTCACACATTACTAACCAGACTGACTTTATTTCTGTCAGACGTCTACAGAACTTATTTTGACGTTACCATTATGGTGATTAGTGTTTGCTTTAGTTGGGCTCTTGAACCTTGACATAATAACTTTGGTTTTTTTCAATAGCTGCTCTAACTGTGTATTATAAATACATTTGTTATAACAAGCAAAGCCAAAAGAAAAAGTAAACAGATGATGTAGACTATTTATTAATTGTCTGATTCACTGAGCTTCTTCATAATCTAATCTATAATGATATAAATTAAGTTTTATTTTTAGGTAACCCAACAATTTCACAGCATGAGTTCCATCAGTGTTGCAATAACCAGATAATTTGAAGGACAGGAAAAAAACTTGTGGTAAAAACATTTTTGAATACCAGAGTCATTCAGACTCAAATGGACATCAAGAATCGGCGTATGAATCTCAACAATGGTGACAATCAAAAGCTTCATTCTGCAATGCATGCTGGGTACAGGCATTGTGCAAAAATCATCCATGACTCCCAGCATGCATTGCAGCATGAATAAATTATGCTGATGAATAGCCTGGTTACTTTCTTTAATTCTTAATATTTACCTTTATTTTTGGTGTTGTTTTTGTGTTGGCTTTTGGTAGTGTTTTGTGATGTTCAGAGTTGATCTGTTCATCTTTTTTATTGACTGTCACCATTGTTGAGATTCATATGCGGATTCTTCATGTCTATGTGAGTCTAAATGGCACCATAGTACAAACCATTTGTGTATTTCATGAGTTTAAAAATCGTTCATAACTGATTCCTAATCACTGTTTGATATTTTACAAACTGTCACAGTTTTGGTAATGAAAAATAGGGGTAAAATGAGATGCATATATTAAAAAAAAGGTTTTGTTTAGGGAATAGACACTGAATGAAAAGAACGAACCAAGCATTCCATTATGTTTATGTCACAACCATTAACACCTGATCACAAGTGTTTTGCTACAACAAATGTGTCTAAGAAACACACAGTTATAGAAGCCAAAGAAAAACTATTGTTTCAAAGTCAAGGGTCAAGAGCCCAACTGAAGCAAACACTAATCACCATAATGGTGACCAAACATGTTCAATTAAACATCAAAAGTTAATTTGATCTGTTAATTTGCTATAAGAGCTTCTGTAGATGTCTGACAGAAATAAAGTAAATCTGGTTAGTAATAAGTGAAGCTGGTAATGCTGTTTGTGGAGTTGTTTAATCCTCCTCTGCTTTAATGTCTTCTTTTATTTTCAGTTGATTTCATTTAATGCTGCGTTCACACCAAACGCGAATAGAGCGTCTGGCGCGAGTGATTTCAATGTTAAGTCAATGGAAAGGCGCGTTGACGCGCGTCTGGAGGTCTCGCGGCGCGGAAGGCACGTTTCGCGCGGCGCGAAGGACGCGAATCCGCCTCATTCGCGCGTCCAGTTCGCGCGAATTGAGCGTCTTGCGCGACACGCGCGTGACACGCGAATGGTGCTTTTGTGCATTCACGCGTTTGAAGCAAATTCGCGTCTGACGCCCGAGTTGAAAATTTTGAACTTTGGCGTCAATTCGCGCCGCGTTAACCAATCAGGAGCCTGCTTGCTGCTGTCACGTGGTAAAGTGACGTGTATGAGAAACCCTGCATAAATTAAAAATAGTACTATTGTGTCACAAAATGTAGTTTTAAGACTTTTTCTGGTGGGAATGTAGTTGTTTAAAGCTCAAATCTGTGGTTTATTTATAAAGAGAGCGCCTATTAAAAAAAAATAATCTTGTGTTTTTGGAGTTGTGAGATCTAGGCGAACACCGGGCAATCACTGCTCATAACCCCGGCGAAGGCAGCCTTTCCTCGGCCAGTCCTTCTGGCGTCTGCCGCTGGCTCTGATGTCCTGTAGTGGTTCGTTTTGTGTAGATCTAACGGCCGAGCTTTGCTCTCATGAATCTATAATTTGTTGTCTGCCAAATCGTTTTGACTGAGGGCAAAGAGAAGTTTCATAACTTTATATTTTAAGGATATTTAAACATACATGCAGTGAAGATAATGTAGGAGTTGCCTGGACCACATTTGTGTGGCTATTAATGCTTAATATATATTTTTAATGAAAATGAAAAGAGGCAGAGTGGTGTTTTATGACATATTTCTCCTGGAGTGCCTTGAACGCGCATCAATTTCGCTTCCAGCGCTCGATTTCTACGCGCGCCCAATTCTCTGCGGACACGCGAATGCATTTAAAATGTTCTCGCGTGAAACTAGACGCGGTAGACGCGATTTTGACGCTCAATTCGCGTTTGGTGTTGTTGAAGAATTCTCTTTCCATAAAAATTACTTCGCAAAGGATCAAGGATTTCAGAAAAGGCTTTATTCACACCAACCACACAACAAAGCCTGGGGGTGCTTGCAAGGACCACCCCCTCTTTGGACTTTCTGTCACATATATACCATAGTTGTCTTCCTATTATGGTAACAAACTTTAAGCACCTGGCTCACATTTCACTGTATTCCAAGTTCTTTTTCTGGAGGACACAAATCCTATGCTTGTCATTGTACAGGACTTTCTCAAAGTCAATGCACATACTCAGCACACAGTTAAACATAATAGTGTCTTTGAATTAGCCTTAAATTGCTAATTTCTAAATAAATAAAATCTTCTACAGTGTGAACGCAGCATAAGGTTGTGGCTGAAGTCAGTTGTACTTCTCTTTCCTTGAGTGGTTCTGCTTGTTAACAGCAGGTGCTCATCACTAATTCTCAATTATCACTTAATTAATCTCTTAATTATCTCATTAACTTCAACAATGCTTCAATTACTCTAACACTCTGTAGTGTGGACACATAAGTGTTCATTTAAAACTGAAGATTTTGCTGTGGAGTTTAAAGGGTTAAAGGAATTAGATGAAAATTAACGGTAAACAACTGTAAATTAATTTACGGAAAAGTACTGTAAAAAAACAGCAGTTTACTGGCAACCAGAGCTGCCAGTAGATTACCGTAAAATCAAAGAAAAAACAGTAATATACTGTAAAACGTAACAGTCAGATTTACCAGATGAATCAAGATATTTTCACTGAAATAGTAGTGAAAGTTAATAGAAAAAAGTCGTGCAAAGTCTGTAACTGATAAGGAGAGTAAATATTAAAATGAACAGTGTTTATGTGTTGTTGCAGAAGATGATATAGAAGAGATCTTTCAGTTTAATTAATTTGTTTTGTGGGTCACCATTGTGCTGGAGAGTAGAGCCTGTGCTTCTGTCCAGGATGAGCAGAGAAACACTGATGAAATGCTGCCTGATGCTTTATTTAAAGTCAGTGACTGTGTTTGTTAATGCAGTTATGAGCTGTTTGTTGAGTAATTTATCACATACATGTGTGCTATTGCTAGCGATGAACTGTAAAAATTTAAGTTAAAGTCATCTACTTTCACTACTACACATTACGTGTTTGCAGTTTATATTAAGAAATGTTCCTTTTCAGTGGACTCAAATTATATGTTTACAGTACAAACACCATATGGATACTAGTTTTAAAATGAGAACTGTTTGAAGCAATCAGTTTTTAAAATGAAAAGAGTTACCTTTCATGGTATTATTACGGTAACATACTGTAAAAAGGAGAGCTGTAAATAAACAGTAGAGGGCTGTAGATTAACAGTATATTGCTGGCAACCACAGCTGCCAGTAGATTACCGTTATTTTACAGCACAATTTTTTACAGTGTTCATTCATGTAATCTCATCCTGTCTGCAAATCTAGTCTCTTGTTTACAAATGAATACGTTGTGAAATGAACATAAATGCAATGTCTTCCCCACGTGAGCTGGATATTCATTAAAAAATAAAGTTCAACCACACATTTCCAATATTAGAATCCGAAGGAAGCTTATGCAGCAACTGTGTTCTTCCACAACCAGGCACAGCGCAATATCTCTCTATCTTCTGCATGTTTATTGCTCTGTAGCATGATCAGTTTAGCTCCACGAGTCGGTGGGCGGGGCTACAGAATCAGGCGTACTATTGAGGCTGTGTTTCACCACACTCTGACGTCACAGCCTGGCACATTCCGAGATCTCTCATTTACACATAAAATTCTTTTAAAAAGTACTTTTGATGGGACGTTCAGATCATATTACTGACTTGGATCTTTGAGTCTCATTCAGCAAAATTAATACATCTTTCTTCCAAGTTATTTCATTAATTTCATCAGAATATATTTGAAATGTTCATGTAATAGCCAAATTCCCCAACACATCAACTTATGCAAACATTGATCACATTTAGAAAAAAAAAAAGAAAAAAAAAGTTATATATATATTTTTATGAGATTTTTCGACGGATTGAATGTCCAGGTTAATTTCCGTATACAGTATGCTTCACATATCTAAATGGCCAATGAAAAGTTGTGAAATCATGTCATCTGATTTTCACGTACATCCATTTGGTGTCAAAGCTGTCAATCATGCCGCGTATCTCCCGCCCTGTGGAAGAATCTCGCCGGTCTTGTGAAGTTTCATCGAAGCTCAGCACTGGATAGCCGAAAGTATGACATTGAAGCTCTCCACAGTTTAGTTCTAATCTAGTTCTTCACAGATTAGTTTGCTTGCTAGTATGTAAATAAACTCGGTCTCATTGATAAGATTCTAACTTTTTTTTTCTTAGTCAAACTGATCAAATTATAGCCTGTAATGCTACTGTCATGATTGTCACTAGAACATGCCTCACTCATACTGCTATCACCGCTTGCCAGAGGCTGAGAATGTCCAGCACGTATTCCTCTGTCAATATGAAACGCGACTTGGCCATTCTAATTAATGATAGGAAGAAAGCGTATCGACCACCATTACTGTAAAATATGCACGTATGTCCATTTAAACTCAATTTTGGTCAAATGTGGATTATATCATTACACTGGCAAGAATATGGTTACATGTAAAGATGCCGTACCAAGTATGACAACGCTACATTCAACTGCTTTTGAAATACAGTGTTTTTTTCACTTCCTGAAAAGTAACCGTTTTGGACATACGTGAGTTTCATCGGGCAGCGACGATATATATATTAGGGATGCCACAATTCTCAATATAATATTGAACCGTTCGGTACGGCATTCACGGTTCAATACGCGCTTGTGAATTGCGTTCGGTTTTGCATTTAATTAATTATTTTTCTACAAATTCTATCATTTGCCTCCATCCCAATACTGAACAACGCAACATACATTCCGATCACACGTTAGTGGCAGAGTTATACTCACGGAACACTATAGTTATTCACAATCACGAAAGTTCATTATTTGCATGCGTTTTAAAGCCTTGCCGGTTTCATTCGCGTGCGCGGTTTAAACATGCGCTTTTTTGAGCGCGCGCACTAAACGCCTGTCAAACACGTGATTACTGGACCAAGTAGTCGTCTTACTGCGCTATTACTGTCAAATACACACAAGGTTAACATAAACACAGTCGGTTATGTCTAAAGTGAAAGTAAAATCGCGTGTGTCTTTATATTAGATACACGCAGGTCTTAAATTGACAACAGCGCAGCCTAGTGAACACGCTGTCCACACAGTGTTGGGCATGTTACTTTAAAAAAGTAATTAGTTTTAGTTACTAGTTACTTCTTACAAATAGTAACTGAGTTAGTAACTGAGTTACATCATTATAAAAGTAACTAATTACCAGGGAAAGTAACTGTGTAACTTTTTTTTTCTTCAAATGTTCAAATATGTCAAATAACTTGGATGCCCCCAATATTAAATATGTTAAATGAATGAATTGGACACTAAATAGAATAAATTATTATTATAAAACATTGTACATTAATGTACACTATTGTAATGTTGCTGTGGGACAATGTGAGAGACACCTATCAAATTCAATATATTATTGTAAATATTATCAGTAGACCTACTATAGTGTACATATTGTGTAAATATTATCAGTAGACCTACTATAGTGTAAATATTGTGTAAATAGTATCAGTACTTCTTTACTACTCCGCTGGTAGTGGAGCTCACGTTATCACCTGGGTTTTTAGCCACTAATGTTGTGGCTGTGATGACGTGAGGCTTCATTAGATTAGAAATAGAATTACTTGCCACCGACGTGGAGAGACTCTTCCTTCCTGGGCATAAGCTGCACGTTACATTTACATTCTTACCTTTCACCTCAACGAGGGAAAAGTAGCGCTTATACTTTCAGTTTGCGAAAGCTACCTTTGAAGTCGTTGGACTGCCATCGCTGACTGTGCATATGCGTGTGCGTCATAGGTGTGTGTGTGAACTCAACCTATCAACCTCAACCTTGTCTCCCACCCACCAATCATCATCAGTTATGTGTACCACCCAACCCAACCCCAACACGCATGGCTGGCGCGCACACACACACACACACACACACGCTTTGCAGGTCCGACTGACAGAGAGCCAGTTCGGATGAAAACCGCTTCAATGAGCTCAATTATAGTAACAGCGCATTTTTTCCCTCAGTAATGCTAACGGCGTTGTAACAGAAGAAACAGTAATTCGTTTGATTACTCGTTACTGAAAAAAGTAATTCCGTTAGTAACGCCGTTTATCTATAACGCCGTTATTCCCAACACTGGTCCTTAAAGGGACAGTTCACCTTTAAAATTATGTCATTATTTACTCACTCTAATATTGTTTCAAACCTTTATTAATTTCTCGATGACAGAATTTTCATTTTTGAGTGAACTATCCCTTTAATGTTAATACAACAACAAAAGACAAAGATAAAATCACTCACTGCTCTTGACTGAAAAACTAATACAGTAATACAGCTAAGAATCAATGTATATTTTATAGTGAAGTGTTTATGTAGTGTTTTATTTTTACATTCATTCATTCAATTTCATACTTTAATGCTGCTGTACAGCTCTGAGCTGCCAGTGTAAATCTTTATATATATAAATGTATTTATTTATTTATTTTATATTATACAATACACTAGGAATACAAGTTTTTTTTAAGTAAAGTTTTAAGTTTAAGGTAGGTTTTTCAATTATTTTATTTAAAGTATTGTAATAAAAAATTGTCTTTTTTCTCCTTAACCTCTTGCTGTTCCTGTCGCCTAAGAATAGAATAACAAAAAATTTATGTGACAAGCCATCAGAACCGATGTATATGTTGAACCGTGGACTAACTGTATAGTTGCATCCCTAATATATATATATATATATATATATATATATATATATATATATATATATATATATATATATATATATATATATACAGTGAGGAAAATAAGTATTTGAACACCCTGCTATTTTGCAAGTTCTCCCACTTAGAAATCATGGAGGGGTCTAAAATTGTCATCGTAGGTGCATGTCCACTGTGAGAGACATAATCTAAAAAAAAAAAATCCAGAAATCACAATGTATGATTTTTTATCTACTTCTTTGTATGGTACAGCTGCAAATAAGTATTTTGAACACCTGAGAAAATCAATGTTAATATTTGGTACAGTAGCCTTTGTTTGCAATTACAGAGGTCAAACGTTTCCTGTAGTTTTTCCCCAGGTTTGCACACACTGCAGGAGGGATTTTGGCCCACTCCTCCACACAGATCTTCTCTAGATCAGTCAGGTTTCTGGCCTTTCACTGAGAAACACTGAGTTTGAGCTCCCTCCAAAGATTCTCTATTGGGTTTAGGTCTGGAGACTGGCTAGGCCACGCCAGAACCTTGATATGCTTCTTACAGAGCCACTCCTTGGTTATCCTGGCTGTGTGCTTCGGGTCATTGTCATGTTGGAAGACCCAGCCTAGACCCATCTTCAATGCTCTAACTGAGGGAAGGAGGTTGTTCCCCAAAATCTCGCATTCATGGCCCCGGTCACTGCATGAAAAGTGGGATTTTCGTCAGTATGTGGCACTGTAGATTGCCGTGAAACTTCAGGTTTACGACTGTGCACGGCAATTTGCAGGCAACACCGAAAACTGCCGTAAATTGTCGTAAATTGACGTGGGCCTTGCTTGACAGTTGTCCCCCCATGACCCCCCCTCCCCTTAATTCTAGGGGAGGCTTTATCATGTAAATGAAGATGCTGTGAGCTACACAAATGCAAATCAGAGTAGCAGCAGGGGGGGTTTTATCTAGGTTCTGAATTTTTTTGACTAAAACAAGTTTAAAGTTTAAGTTAAAATGTTAACTTAAATTTAAGTTAAATGTACTCGTTTTAGTTCACATTACTAAATTTTTAGGGCAACCAGTTTGCTCCAATTTTTTAAGTAGATTCAACTTGTCCGGGCTCACAGTGTAGATTAATTACTCTATATGTCATTAGCAATAACCAATGTTATGTAAAAAAAAAAAAAAAAAATACAGGACAGCAGTGAAGACAGCAAGACAATGAACCAAAGCACACAAATAAATCAAGTAAAGCATACAGTTTACATAACAAAATAAAATTTTCCACCCTGCACTGTGAATGATTTTTTAAATGGCTATTAATCATAAATGTGAAAAGTACAAGTTTGTGTGTTAATAGTTAAGTCAGATTGTGTTTTTCTGTAATTGTCATTTAAATTGAGCTCACACCACATTTTATGAATTATCAATGCAGATTTTCAAGAGGCGGTTTCCTGGTTTAAATTACGCCAAGAGTAGGCCTTAATCTAGTTAATCGTGAGTTAAAAAATTGTTGCCTGGAACAAAGATTAAGCACAGATTACTAACACCTGGACTATGAGTCCTGAACTAAAATAAACTGGATTCATTTACAGTTTTATCTAATTGCTTACACACAATTTCTGAAAATATGGCTCCATTTCTTGTAATTCTACACACAAAACACACAAAACATCAGACATCTCTTGCAAAAGCAACACTTTGTGCAAAACTATTTTAACTCTTCCAAAAATGTTGTTTTTGCATATATCTAACTACACACAAATATGCACAACTGAAGAATTTACAGTTGAATTGAAATCAGCTGAACTGAATCAACACTGAAGTCACTTGAGCTGAATATTGACATTATATTGGCTTGTTAGAGCCGGTTTACAGCAGAATTTGTTTTGAACTTGTTACTGAAGCTGCTATGAAAAAATATATTTTGTTGTATGCATATTCTTTCTCAAACCTTAGTTTTGATTTCTAAGTGATCAATTTATGTATAAGTGTTTTCACACATGATCATTGGCTGTATGGGTCCTCAGTAAATTAATGTGGCATTTAAATGGCAAAAGTCATTCTTGTCTCTATAACTTATGGCTTCCTAAAGACACGTTTATGGGTAAATAAAATATTAATAATATAAATAAAATGAATATCAAAACATATTTTAAATATAATGAAGTCATTTTATTATAGCACTCATCAGATGTTCCTGGAAACAAAACAGAGACAGAACAGTATAAACAAACTATACAACAAACTAAACACCAAATTACAAAAACATTATTATGTGAAAGTGAATAAAGTTGTGTGTGTGTGTGTTTTCAGTTATAAATATGTGCTGTGTAAATTAGCCTATACTTTTAGAAATTATATATAGCCTAACTTTAAAAAACCAACAATAACCCATATAGATAAATTATAATAATTGTATAATATTAAGCATTTACTTAATATACATTGCAACATTAGGCTACTTTACTCTAGCACAGTAGTCAGTTAAGCAATTAATTAATATCTTATATTAATATACATAGCCTAGGCTACATCTAAAGGTAAGTCTGCTTTAAAAAAAAAAAATTACACTTCGACATGTACAGAATGTGCGCGTTAAGAAACACGTTCAAATGTGTCTTCTTAACATGTTAAAACCGTGCGTCGACTGTGAGTGTATGCCTATTACACGACCAGAATGTGCGTGTCTACACATACAAAAGAAACACGTAAAAAATTGCTGCGTTGACGCGGAAAACAGGGCGTGTTGAAACGGTCTTAAGTCACGCGTTTCGTATAAAGAGATTTGGCCCCGGCGCGTTCCATATTAGAGCCCTAGTCCAATGACGTGCGAGGTCGAGGTCATGGCCATGACGCGTAGAAGACGAGCTTTAAGCTTTTTTGTTTTTTTACATTTCCTATGTTTTTTCCTGCTTTCCTTTTTTGCGATCAACAATGACAGAACACCGTCTTCAACTCAATCTCTGCATGGACGCGACAAACTTTTTGGACTCATTTTCAGGAGGCTGTCTTCGTCTTCACAACTCTGAGGCAAACTGCAGGCGCTATGAACCACAGCATGGGTAATGTAACGTTACGATATAAAGAATATGATTTTATTCAGCTGTATAAGGAAATGGATGCGTTAATAGATCCGAGCTTAAAACTGCACATTTTGTTTACACAGACTATCCTCGCCTCATAACGAAGCCGTGAGCTCTTATCTGCTTGGAGCGATTTCCGCGAGTCCAGATTTAACCGCTGATCACGACGAAATTGTGTGTAACTTAAGTATAACTTCTGTTTTTCTCATTCCTTGTTTAATTTTACCGTGACTGTTTTTATTAATACCAGTCTCATGTAATTGTTTCCCAGCTGCCTGTAAGACGTATTATGAATCGACACGCCGGAGCTTCAGATACAAACAACCTGAACTTACACAGCAGGCGGAAACTGCGAAGTTTAGCTCGGAGTCGATCAAGAAGAAAAAGGGTAAGATTTATTATATTAGATCCGTTTTTTGTCAATGTGAGTATTTTTCAGGTTGCTTATTGTCTTTATGGATTGTATTACAGTTGCTGAAAGCGAGAGTGTGCTGGATGAGGTGGACGTTTGGAAGTCCGCGACCATTGAACTCATATCTGACGAGGAAGACGGCTTTGTTGACGGGGTGTCTGGATGGATTGTGTGGCCGCAGCCTGGAGCTCGACGAACTTTACATTACATTACGAGACATTACTGCTGCACTGTACATAGTTGTGTGTTTAACAATAAAGCTCTTTCTTTGAGTAAACCGCTGTGTTTTATAAATTAAGCCCTTTCTTTGAATGAACAGCTGTATGCTTATAAATGAAGCCCCTTGTTTGAATAAACGGCACGGTCCGTATAATTTTCCCATATATTCCTTGATGGTATGAATACTTCATAGCACAATAACATTAATATAAAACAAATTATTACAACATAAATTATATATTTATTATTATTATTGGGGTTTACATTTATAATGAGCCAGGGGGACCAATAATGATTGGTTTGCAGTGATCTGCCAACCAATCACGAGGGATTTTTCTTTTTTAAATGTAGTGGCTTCAGCCAATAGTGAGTGAGTAAATTCAAGTCTGGCCGTTGACTCTCTGGTTTCGCTGCTATTCATATGCAAATTAGAGGCGTCGCACCTCCGCGGGCTCTCTCAGCGGGGGGCTCTCCACCTACGTCATGGTTCGTTTACGACAATTTGTGGCACAGACGAACGCGACGTTCGCTGCCTCTAAATTGTCGAAAACTGCCGAAAATTAGGGAGATTTCCGGGAGTATACAGGCGTTTACGGGGTCGAAAATCCCACTTTTCATGCAGTGGGTCATCCTCTCCTTAAAGGGTTAGTTCACCCAAAAATGAAAATTCTGTCATTAATTACTCACCCTCATGTCGTTCGAGACCCGTAAGACCTCCGTTCATATTCGGAACACAAATGAAGATATTTTTGTTGAAAGCTGATGGCTGAGAAAGGCTTCAGATAGGCCTCCATTGGCATTCAGTACACTTATACTCCCAAGACCGATAAAAGGCACTTAAAACATCGTTACAAAGTCCATCTCACCACAGTGACTCTACAATAATCTTGCGATGCGACGACAATAGTTTTTGTGCACAAAAAAAATCTAAATAACACCTTTATCCAACTTGTTACTGCCTTCCGTGTGTGCCTCCACGACGCATGCGCGAGAATATGACGCAGATCCGGCGTTCGGACAGATGACCCAGAAGCGATTTGTTTACAATCAGAGGAAGACGCGCGTATCTAAGCTGTTGGATTCTACATTGATCGTGCTTTAGGTCTCGGCGTACTGCTCAAAATGGGGCTTAGGTGTGCATTTCATGGATTCCCGAACCCCGGCGCTACGTCATATTCTCGCGCATGCGTCGTGGAGGCACACGCGGAAGGCAATAACAAGCTGGATAAAGGTGTTATTTTGATTTTTTTTTTCGCACAAAAACTATTGTCGTCGCATCGTAAGATTATTGTAGAGTCACTGTGGTGAGATGGACTTTGTAGTCGCCCTGTCCCATGTGCAGAAAAACACCCCCAAAGCATGATGCTACCACCCCCATGCTTCACTGTAGGGATGGTGTTCTTGGGATGGTACTCATCATTCTTCCTCCTCCAAACACATTTAGTGGAATTATGACCAAAAAGTTATATTTTGGTCTCTTCTGACCACATGACTTTCTCCCATGACTCCTCTGGATCATCCAAATGGTCATTGGCAAACTTAAGACGGGCCTGGACATGTGCTGGTTTAAGCAGGGGAACCTTTCGTGCCATGCATGATTTCAAACCATGACGTCTTAGTGTATTACCAACAGTAACCTTGGAAACGGTGGTCCCAGCTCTTTTCAGGTCATTGATCAGCTCCTCCCGTGTAGTTCTGGGCTGATTTCTCACCTTTCTTAGGATCATTGAGACCCCACGAGGTGAGATCTTGCATGGAGCCCCAGTCCGAGGCAGATTGACAGTCATGTTTAGCTTCTTCCATTTTCTAATGATTGCTTCAACAGTGGACCTTTTTTCACCAAGCTGCTTGGCAATTTCCCCGTAGCCCTTTCCAGCCTTGTGGAGGTGTAAAATTTTGTCTCTAGTGTCTTTGGACAGCTCTTTGGTCTTAGCCATGTTAGTAGTTGGATTCTTACTGATTGTATGGGGTGGACAGGTGTCTTTATGCAGCTAATGACCTCAAACAGGTGCATCTAATTTAGGATAATAAATGGACATTTTAAAGGCAGACTAACAGGTCTTTGAGGGTCAGAATTCTAGCTGATAGACAGGTGTTCAAATACTTATTTGCAGCTGTATCATACAAATAAATAGTAAAAAAATCATACATTGTGATTTCTGGATTTTTTTTTTTAGATTATGTCTCTCACAGTGGACATGCACCTACGATGACAATTTCAGACCCCTCCATGATTTCTAAGTGGGAGAACTTGCAAAATAGCAGGGTGTTAAAATACTTATTTTCCTCACTGTGTATATATATATATATATATATATATATATATATATATATATATATATATATATATATATATATATATATATATATATATATATATAATGTCATAATTTTGTTTCTCATAATTTGGCTTTGGCTACATTATATATATATATTATAATGTAGCCAAAGCCAAATTATGAGAAACAATGGGTCTTCAGACACGCATCACATAACTGTAAGAGTAAAAAAAAAACTAACTAAACGTTTTCTGTATTGAATACGGCTGTCATGACACATGACAAAAGAACAAAGGACTCGGACCCAAAGACTCGAGAGCTGAACTAATAATTTCTGTTTCCGGTACAGAACCCATGGTGTGTTGTGCATATGCACGATCAACACAAAATGAATGGATCACACTCTGAGACAACACGTTGTTCCCAATTCATATTAAAGATTCATTTAAAATGAACGAATGGCTCATGATCGACCCATCACTAATGTGCATGCATTTTAGTCTGGGACAATTAAGCGCATTTCTTTTTCACAGAAAAACTGTTTCACAGGGGACAAACTGTTACAATACTTTTCTTGTCCTCTTTTGTCCATTTGAAACTTAAACAAATATTTTGGACAAGAGCTGTACATTTATTTATTTATTTGCTGACTAAAACTTTCCTTCCTTAACAGTGCTACAGCATGAGATTGAACATCGGCATTAATAAACCACCATCAGTGGACAGTTTAGTTCTTCAGTTTACAAAAGTTACTTGTCATGATACTTGACACATTGTTTCCAAATAAGCTCAGATGGGAATGAATTTCAGATGTATGAATGTACACACTGATTCCATGAAAAGCATCTCCTCTCTGACTGATTTTTAAAGCATCATATTTGTCTCCGTTGCTGCTCCTGACGTGTGGTACGAGGCCTCTGACTCCAGAGTCCCTGCATTTAAGCAAACGCTGCCAGAATCTTGGATTCATCTTACATGCAATGGTATTTTTAGCCGTCTCTTGTTAAAAACGATTATGTGGATGCTAAGCGAGTTCGGACCGATGTGTGGGAGCGGTGCTGGCTTCAGTTTCCTGCGTGACAGCCAAAGAACGAGGGAGAATGACTCTTTCATAGCATCAGAAACGCTGCCGAAATTACGAATGGCTTCTCAAATTGTGCATGACGGATAAAATGGGTCTTAAGCCTTGATATGAGCTCAGATCTGTCGCTTACTCTTTCAGACCGATTAGCCTTAATGAGTGTCAATCACAAAGACAAACTACAATATCGCTGCAAAATTGAGGCTAAATTACTAGTTATGGACCTCTGAAAGTTCCGGCTGTAGATACCAACAGATTGTGTTCTCTTTATATGGACAGTGAGACAAACTGAAGGTCTGTCCAATTAGCACTCGCACGTAACCATATGGTGAGATCAAATTTAAACGCATTTTAGCTTTAATACATTGTTTATATACAAATTGCCCACAGTATGCACACTCTCTGCATGGATGGACACCCAGATGGCCAACTATATTAAAAATGTCTAGGATACATCATGCTGCGTGAGATGCCATATCCCACAATGCAACACTCTTTACTTGACCTTCCATTTCCAATGCAAAGAATTAACCTTTGATTGGACCAAAATGTATTTTTGTTATTTGCATTGATTGTATTATGCATGCTGTTTAACATTCTATTTTCAAAAGAATAGACAACACACAGATAATGTTTTATCTTTGTAATAATATTCACTATTTAAATAGTTAAATTAATAAGATAAGGTTAGATGTGGACAGGCTTGTTTTGTACGTTACACACACTTGAAGTGCTGCCGGCTCATATATTTTTGCTCGGCTCACAGATTGCGTTTATCCAGTCAAGGTCAGAAGTGCTACAGCTCAAAAACACTCAATGATTGCCTTCATATTGATCTCCGAGACCAACACACTTACACACACACACACACACACACACACACACACACACACACACACACACACACACACACACACACACACACTGGAGCGATTCGACCTCAGATGAATCTCTAAGATGAATCATTCAGATGAATGTGACAGGATCTATTTGCACGTGATTCTCGCAGTGGGATTTCTCAGCAGATTAAATGCGGATCGGCCTACATCACACCTGTCACGGGCAGTGTGCTATCACTGCTACCAGTTCATTATCCAAACACCATCAGGTCAAATCTCACAATTTTGAGATAGTATGGCTGTACGACTGTTTTAAATAAAACAAAATAGGGCTTATCAAATTGTAGTGATGTATGTCTCGAGACCGGTCTTGGTCTCGAGACCACTTTTACGTGGTCTCGGTCTTGTCACGGCCTTGACGGTCTTGGTCTTGTCTTGGTCTCGGACCTCTCGTCTTGTCTAAGTCTCGCTGTCTCAGAACGATTTAGCAATACAATATCCACGACAATATATATATTTTTTTACGACAACACAACGTTCAATAATGCACCATTAATATTATTTCGCGCCCTTCAAATGCAACCAATCACATGCATGTATTATTTTCTGACACAGCCGTTGGCGCTCTCATCCATCAGTGAGTGAGTGTAGCCGACGCCGTAGCGTACAGCGTAAAGAGCACAGATCCAGCATCTAGTCAGTCAGTATGTCAGCAAATTCCTTGGTCATAAAATTTGCTTTCATAGAACACAATGAGTTCTTCTGCACATCGTTTAATAAAAAAAAGCATTCGGCGAAATGTAGATTCTGCAAAGTCTGCTTGACAGAGACAGCCGGGACCACCTCAACGTTCACCAGACACCTGGAGCGTAAACACAGGGAAAGGTAAGCTATCTAACGTTACCCATTTTCAAACTCTTTGAGGTAAAAACTTTCCAACCTCCCATGACCAAACAGATCATGTATCTGCTGAATTATTGTTGTTTATCATGTGTTCTTCTCACACGTGCGGTATAAGTTATTTAGGGACATATGTTTTGCAAGCCTCTCTAAGGACGTGACTAACCTGGTGAAGATGAGTGTAATAACGTTACTCGCTAAATACAGTTAGCTCTATCGGTGGCTACCGGCGGCTAGAACTTTAGTAGGGGTGGAACGGTACATGAAAAACCGCGGTCATAATTGAAGTGACGCGCTCATTTTTTCCAGGCGCCGTGAGGTGAAAAAATCACCCAAACACTACGTGTGTTTTTTTCTACTCCGTTAATAAATCTTGTAACGTCGTTAGCAGAGCAACATCAATCGTTTTTCGGTGGTGGAAATCCATTAGCTACTAAAAAATGTATTTGTCATTGAGGAGCGCAGTGCATGGTTGCATAGCAACGACAGACGCCACAGGAAAATCAGACCGAATTTTACTATAATAAAAGATAGGCTAACGTGCATTGTAAATGTCAGTAATGTATATTTTTTATAAAAAATATTTAAAGGCTGAAATATGTGAGGTTTATTTTTTTATAAAACCTTTTGTCAACTTTATTTGAACTTGTGTATGTTAGATAACATGTTGCAAGACATTCCTTTACAATCTGGCCATCATTTTTAATGTTATTAATTTAATGTTTATGTAAATAAAAAGTGCATATTGATGCTAATTAGGGGTTCAAGCATGAAATGCTGAAACCCTATTGTAATTGTAAGGATTCGTAAAACGCATCTTGCAGGCCAAACCGTAAGGCCTAGAGACTTGAAACCTGGCCAGATGGTAGGCCTCAACTTGGGGACAACCTATCAGAGTATGACCCCGAATGGCCCATAGGTGGCGCTACAGCAACCAAAAGTTCAAAATTGCTCATAACTCTTATGCTGCGTTCACACCAAACGCGAATTGAGCGCCAAAATCGCGTCTACCGCGTCTAGTTTCACGCGCGTACATTTTGAATGCATTCGCGCGTCAGCAGAGAATTGGACGCGCGTAGAAATCGAGCGCTGGAAGCGAAATTGACGCGCGTTCAAGGCACTCCAGGAGAAATATGTCATAAAACACCACTCTGCCTCTTTTCATTTTCATTAAACATATATATTAAGCATTAATAGCCACACAAATGTGGTCCAGGCAACTCCTACATTATCTTCACTGCATGTATGTTTAAATATCCTTAAAATATAAAGTTATGAAACTTCTCTTTGCCCTCAGTCAAAACGATTTGGCAGACAACAAATTATATATTTATGAGAGCAAAGATCGCCCGTTAGATCCACACAAGACGAACCACTACAGGACATCAGAGCCAGCGGCAGACGCCAGAAGGACTGGCCGAGGAAAGGCTGCCTTCGCTGGGGTTATGAGCAGTGATTGCCCGGTGATAGCCTGGATCTCACAACTCCAAAAACACAAGATTATTTTTTTTAAATAGGCACTCTCTTTATAAATAAACCACAGATTTGAGCTTTAAACAACTACATTCCCACCTGAAAACGTCTTAAAACTACATTTTGTGACACAATAGTACTGTTTTTAATTTATGCAGGGTTTCTCATACACGTCACTTTACCACGTGACAGCAGCGAGCAGGCTCCTGATTGGTTAACGCGGCGCGAATTGACACCAAAGTTCAAATTTTTCAACTCGGGCGTCAGACGCGAATTCGCTTCAAACGCGTGAATGCACAAAAGCACCATTCGCGTGTAACGCGCGTATCGCGCAAGACGCTCAATTCGCGTCCAATTCGCGCCATTCGCGCGAACTGGACGCGCGAATGAAGCGGATTCGCGTCCTTCGCGCCGCGCGTAACGCGCCTTCCGCGCCGCGGGACCTCCAGACGCGCGTCAACGCGCCTTTCCATTGACTTAACATTGAAATCACTCGCGCCTGACGCTCAATTCGCGTTTGGTGTGAACGCAGCATTAGACCGATTGTCCCAGGATCAAGTGTCTTATATCGTTGGAATCCGTGGCTCAAGTCGGACAAAATGGCTATCTCCGATTTTGATGTAAGCAGGGAAAGTTTTCTGCCATGTCGAATTTTGTCCAAAACCTACTTTTGCAGACTAGTCCCTGGTTTTTCGCCCGATCGGAACCAAACCAGTCTAGGACAATTCTCTGGACTCTTTAGATCAATAATTATCAAAAAAAAAGTTGAACTTTGGCATTTGAGTGGCTGTAACAGGGTCATTTAGAAAAGGGGCGTGGCAAAATACACTCAAAAGCCTATAAATCCCAAAGGAAAACTCAGAACTTCACAAAAATTGATGAGCATATGTGTCAGAACATGTCGAGGAAGCATGCAGAGTTTCATGGAGATCGGACCATAGTTGGCGCTATAACTGGCAAAAAGCCTTCATTCTTATTAGGGGTTCAAGCATGAAATGCTGAAACCCTATTGTAATTGTAAGGATTCGTAAAACGCATCATGCAGGCCAAACCGTAAGGCCTAGAGACTTGAAACCTGGCCAGATGGTAGGCCTCAACTTGGGGACAACCTATCAGAGTATGACCCCGAATGGCCCATAGGTGGCGCTACAGCAACCAAAAGTTCAAAATTGCTCATAACTCTTAGACCGATTGTCCCAGGATCAAGTGTCTTATATCGTTGGAATCCGTGGCTCAAGTCGGACAAAATGGCTACCTCCGATTTGCTCGCCCTTCAGGTGCCAATTTCGAGTAAATTGCATTTTTTTTTAAAACATATTTTTGCTGACTTCTCCTAGGTTTTTGGCCCGATTGGAACCAAACCACTGCAAGACTATTCTCTAGAGTCGGACAATCAATAATCATCCAAAAAATTCAAAATTTCAATTAACGGTCGATAAGGGGAACCAAAATCTTTGATGGCACCAGGGCCATTTTTACTAAAATGGTTATAAATTCTCCTCCTTGAACTGCCACCTTAACGTGGTGGAGGGGTTTGAGTACCCGAATGAACCTAGGAGCTATGTTGTCCGGGGCTATATGCCCCTGGTAGGGTCTCCCAAGGCAAACAGGTCCTAGGGGACGGGTCAGACTAAGAGCAGTTCAAAAACCCCTTATGACGACTAGGAAAACGAGGACCGTGACGTCGCCCGGTACGGCGCAGCCGGGGCCCCACCCTGGAGCCAGGCCTGGGGTTGGGGCTCGTATGCGAGCGCCTGGTGGCCGGGCCTTCCCCCACGGGGTCCGGCCGGGCTCAGCCCGAAGGAGCGACGTGGGGACACCTTCCCGTGGGCCCACCACTCACGGGAGGGACCGTAAGGGGCCGGTGCGGAGAAGATCGGGCAGGAGTCGAAGGCAGGAGCCTAGACAACCCGATCCCTGGACACGGAAACTGGCTCTTGGGACATGGAATGTCACCTCACTGGCGGGGAAGGAGCCTGAGATTGTGCGTGAGGTTGAGAGGTTCCGACTAGAGATAGTCGGAATCACCTCTACGCACGGCTTGGGCTCTGGAACCACACTCCTCGAGAGAGGATGGACTCTTCACCACTCTGGAGTTGCCCATGGTGAGAGGCGGCGGGCTGGTGTGGGTTTGCTTATAGCCCCCCAGCTCTGCCGCCATGTGTTGGAGTTTACCCCGGTGAACGAGAGGGTCGTTTCCCTGCGGCTTCGGCTCAGGGATAGGTCTCTCACTGTTGTTTGTGCCTACGGGCCGAACGGCAGTGCAGAGTACCCAGCCTTTTTGGTGTCCCTGGGAGGGGTGCTGGAAAGTGCTCCGACTGGGGACTCCGTCGTTCTACTGGGGGACTTCAACGCCCACGTGGGCAATGACAGTGACACCTGGAGGGGCGTGATTGGGAGGAACGGCCCCCCTGATCTGAACCCGAGTGGTGTTCAGTTATTGGACTTCTGTGCTAGTCACGGTTTGTCCATAACGAACACCATGCTCAGGCATAAGAGTGTCCATCAGTGCACATGGCACCAGGACACTCTAGGTCGTAGGTCAATGATCGACTTTGTGGTCGTTTCATCTGACCTGCGGCCGTATGTCTTGGACACTCGGGTGAAGAGAGGGGCGGAGCTGTCAACTGATCACCACCTGGTGGTGAGTTGGATCCGATGGCGGGGGAGGAAGCTGGACAGACCCGGTAGACCCAAGCGTACTGTAAGGGTCTGCTGGGAACGTTTGGCCGAGCCCCCTGTCAGAGAGATCTTCAACTCCCACCTCCGGCAGAGCTTCGACCGGATCCCGAGGGAGTCTGGAGATATTGAGTCCGAATGGACCATGTTCTCCACCTCCATTGTCAAAGCTGCCGCTCGGAGCTGTGGCCGTAAGGTCTCCGGTGCATGTCGAGGCGGCAATCCCCGAACTCGGTGGTGGACACCGGAAGTAAGGGATGCCGTCAAGCTGAAGAAGGAGTCCTATCGGGCCTGGTTGGCTTGTGGGACTCCTGAGGCAGCTGACATGTACCGGCAGGCTAAGTGGACTGCAGCCCGGGTGGTTGTGGAGGCAAAAACTCGGGCCTGGGAGGAGTTCGGTGAGGCCATGGAAAAGGACTATCGGCTGGCCTCGAAGAGATTCTGGCAAACCGTCCGGCGCCTCAGGAGGGGGAAGCAGTGCCCTACCAACGCTGTTTACAGTGGCGATGGGCGGCTGTTGACCTCAACTGGGGATATCGTCGGACGGTGGAAGGAATACTTTGAGGATCTCCTCAATCCCGCCATCACGCCTTCCATTGAGGAAGCAGAGGCTGGGGGCTCAGAGGAGGACTCGTCCATCACCCGGGCTGAAGTCACCGAGGTGGTCAAGAAACTCCTCGGTGGCAAGGCACCGGGGGTGGATGAGATCCGCCCTGAGTACCTCAAGTCTCTGGATGTTGTGGGGCTGTCTTGGCTGACACGCCTCTGCAACATCGCGTGGCGGTCGGGGACAGTGCCTCTGGGATGGCAGACCGGGGTGGTGGTCCCTCTTTTTAAGAAGGGGGACCGGAGGGTGTGTTCCAACTACAGGGGGATCACACTTCTCAGCCTCCCCGGGAAAGTCTATGCCAGGGTACTGGAGAGGAGAATACGGCCGATAGTAGAACCTCGGATTCAGGAGGAACAGTCTGGTTTTCGTCCAGGCCGTGGTACACTGGACCAGCTCTATACCCTCTACAGGGTGCTGGAGGGTTCATGGGAGTTTGCCCAACCAGTCCACATGTGTTTTGTGGATTTGGAGAAGGCATTCGACTGTGTCCCTCGCGGCATCCTGTGGAGGGTGCTCGGGGAGTATGGGGTCCGGGGTCCTTTGCTAAGGGCTGTCCGGTCCCTGTACGACCAAAGCAGGAGTTTGGTCCGCATTGCCGGCAGTAAGTCAGACTTGTTCCCGGTGCATGTTGGACTCCGGCAGGGCTGCCCTTTGTCGCCGGTTCTGTTCATAATTTTTATGGACAGAATTTCTAGGCGCAGCCAGGGGCCGGAGGGTGTCAGGTTTGGGGACCACGCGGTTTCGTCTCTGCTCTTTGCGGATGACGTTGTCGTGTTGGCCCCTTCTAACCAGGACCTTCAGCATGCACTGGGACGGTTTGCAGCCGAGTGTGAAGCGGCTGGGATGAGGATCAGCACCTCCAAATCCGAGGCCATGGTCCTCAGTCGGAAAAGGGTGGTTTGCCCTCTTCAGGTTGGTGGAGAGTTCCTGCCTCAAGTGGAGGAGTTTAAGTATCTAGGGGTCTTGTTCACGAGTGAGGGGAGGATGGAACGGGAGATTGACAAACGGATCGGTGCAGCTTCTGCAGTAATGCGGTCGATGTACCGGTCTGTTGTGGTGAAGAAAGAGCTAAGCCGTAAGGCGAAGCTCTCGATTTACCGGTCAATCTACGTTCCTACTCTCACCTATGGTCATGAGCTTTGGGTCATGACCGAAAGGACAAGATCCCGGATACAGGCGGCCGAAATGAGCTTTCTCCGCAGGGTGGCTGGGCGCTCCCTTAGAGATAGGGTGAGGAGCTCAGTCTCTCGGGAGGAACTCGGAGTAGAGCCGCTGCTCCTCCACATCGAGAGGGGTCAGTTGAGGTGGCTCGGGCATCTGTTCCGGATGCCTCCTGAGCGCCTTCCCGGGAAGGTGTTTCGGGCATGTCCAACCGGGAGGAGGCCCCGGGGAAGACCGAGGACACGCTGGAGGGACTATGTCTTCCGGCTGGCCTGGGAACGCCTCGGTGTCCCCCCGGAAGAGCTGGAGGAAGTGTCTAGGGAGAGGGAAGTCTGGGCATCTCTGCTTAGACTGCTGCCCCCGCGACCCGGCCCTGGATAAAGCGGAAGAAGATGGATGGATGGATGGATGGTTATAAATTGTGAACAGAAAGAGATTTTTTTGCTAAACTTGGGATACATCTTCGTGAGCTCATTCTGAGATCACTTGAAAAAATCGCAACGATTGGCCACTAGGTGGCACTATAAAACGGTTATAACTTGTGAAAGGAAAGGGATATTTTCGCAAAACTTGGGACACATGTTCATGAGCTCATTCTGAGGTCACGTGAAAAAAAATCATGACAATTGGACACTTGGTGGCGCTATAAAATGGTTATAACTTGTGAACGGAAAGAGATATTTTCGCTAAACTTGGGACACATGTTCATAAGCTCAATCTGAGTTGACATGAAAAGAATCGTGACAATTGGCCACTTGGTGGCGCTATAACAGTGAAAGAAATCATGAAAATAGCTATAAGCGCACCCAACCGTTAGTCTACTGAAAATTGGCATGCAGTGTCTTTGTCCAGGGTGCCATGATAGTCTATGAGAACATTGGTGTATCTCAAAAAACTCAGTATACGTCATTGGCACAATGCCTTGAAGGAGCCTTAGAAGTTTCAAGCCCGTGTTTTTTTCACAGGAGTGACCTCCTAAGAATCCTTGCCGAGTCCAACAATACCAAACATGCCAGGTTTTGCCTTATGGTTTTTGTAAGTGTCATTTAGAGCTTTAAAAAATTGTGGTTATCTTCAAAGCTGTTAGTCTGATCGAGACAACAACAAAAAAACAAAGGAAATTTGTAAACATAGGTAAATAGCTAAACAATAACGCCAAAATGTTAAAATTATGATAGGAACTGACAAAAAAATTAATTAAATCGAATCAATTTCACCCATGGATCATTTTGATGCTCTCACATGTTTGAAACGAACAATGATGGATTGTGATGAAATTTGTTCTGAATTGGGACTGGCGAATCCCCGTCCATACTGTCAATGACCGTTCGCAAAGACCCGCCCACTTTAGTTACTGTTGCTATGTCTGACAAGCGACGACACTCTCACACCACACCAAGTTCTCACGCATTGAAAAATACATTGCGGATCAGAGAAAAGACTGCGTGCTGACAGACAAGTACTTTTGATATGAAACAAAGTCTCACCTTTCAAATGTAGTCAATTTTTAGAGACATTTAAATAATAAATACCATTTTGTGACTCTTTAATGTGTCTGATAGATTGCTGTAGACTCGAGGCTCAGTTAAAGCTGCTTGTGAACCGATCATCTCTTCCTTCTAGTTAATTTATATCATTAAAATAAACATGAATGAACATAAAAGGAATGTTGTTTTAAAGTGCTAAGACGTCAGTACACTTTGTTTTTCAAATTTAATTCCTCCTATGTTAATCTACTAACTTTCCTGACTGCTTTGTTGGACAAAATGGCGGATTATGATTAGTCAGATCGCCTGTC
This sequence comes from Gobio gobio, assembly GCF_949357685.1. Lineage (NCBI taxonomy): Eukaryota > Metazoa > Chordata > Actinopteri > Cypriniformes > Gobionidae > Gobio > Gobio gobio. The sequence goes on from NC_137103.1 coordinate 6,094,680, forward strand.
AATCAAACTCCCTCCACATATATACAGTATGGGCAAACTTTGAGTACTACTAATAAAAGTGATGGAGATCAGGCAAGACTATAAGAAGACTCAGGCAAAAGGTGCTATAACTGTAAAAACGCGTTAAAACCATATATTTCCTATGGTAAACTGCCTGTATAGGCTGTAAATTGACTTTTTCATCTATGATGGCAGTTGTTAAATGCTTGCTAAATAAAACTTAATGTCTTTTGATGCTTGTGTGCTTAAAGGCCTTAACTGCTTGAACCCCGATAAATGCTGCTTGCAGCTTTAATTTAATTTGTTATTTGCTGGTTTTCGACATAAAACTTTATTCAGGATTCTGATATATATTGTAATAATACTGTATCCTAAATTGGGGATAATTCACCTATTTCATATGCTGAAGTACATTTCTGGAATGTTAAAGATTAAAAGAAAAAATAATAACAAGAACCCATTATTTTTAGGAGTTGCTCATTCACCAGTTAGGAGCTATTTTAGTCTCAAAATTCTTTGTGAATATGGGCCCTGATGTCTGTACACATAGATGTAATGTCACTCTACTTGTAAGATACAGTAGTTTGTTGTGGTTAAATAGAAACAGATGTCTTACAGATTCATTTCCCCCTATTTTGTAGGTACTTGGAGTACAAAGCAGGATCTGCAGCATCAATGACAATAGCCGACCCCACACAGCCTCAAATATCATCGTTTGCTCAAAGGGTCCACTTATATTCCCCAAATTCAGCCAGGCATCAGGCCATCACCAAGTCCATCCTCCAGGACCTTGTGGTTGGATGCTCTCTCCCCCTGTCTATCGTTGAAAATCCAAATTTTAGACGCTTCCTGAATGTCATTGATTGCAAATACACTCCTGTGTCTAGGACCAGCTTGACAGAGAAGTGGATACCTCATCTTGTCACTAAAGTTAAGGGTGACATAATTAAAGCCCTGGAAGTCCAGTCAAATGTTGCGATAACAACAGACCTCTGGTCTGACCGGAGGCTTCGGTCCTTCCTGGGAGTAACCGCTCTTGTTGCCTGCAAGGACAAGGACTCTTACAGTTTAAAATCATTTTTGCTAGACTGTAGGCGTTTCACAGGGAAGCACTGTGGGGAACGAATCGCCTCAGAATTTGACAACATTGTTGAGGAGTATGGCGTTGGCCATAAAATAAGCTACATTCTGACGGATAACGCGTCCAATATGAAGCGGGCCTTTAAAGTGAGGATGCCAGAAGTAGAGCAGCCTGAAGGTGACAGCAGCGATGACCTCGATGATGAAACGATGTGGGAGGATGCCGAAGATGTAGAGCCATGGTCATCGGGTGAACGTCTTTCTTGCTTCGCCCACTCGCTGGAACTCGTCATCAATGACGAGATGAAAGAGGTAAAGGCAATAGCTAGAGCCATTGCCAAGGCCAGCAAATTCACAACTCTGCTGCACAGCAGTAGCAAGCATAGGGACATGTTTGAGGCCCACTTTGGCTCTAATAAGTCTATCCCAGCAGCAAACAACACCCGCTGGAATAGCACCTACAAGCAGTTAAAGGCTCTCACCACACTTGACCATCGGGGCATCACAGAAATGTGCAGTGACACAGAAAATTTAGTGTTTTCAAACCGAGAATGGGCTCAACTGAACGACCTTTGTGCTTTGCTTGAGCCATTTTCTGAGGCAACAGACCTCACGGAAGGAGACACTGTAGTTACCATCAGCATGGTGGTCCCCACCGTTCTGGACTTACGGACGCATCTCATCAAGATGGAATTGCACCTGCCGCAGATTGTGACAATAGTCAAAGCAATGAAAAAGTCTTTAGAGAAGAGGTTCTCAGGGATTTTCAGAAGGATCAACATGGACGAGGGAGATCCGGAGCAACCATTTAACCATCGCATATACTTTCTTGCCGCCATGCTTGACCCCCAGTTTGGATTGGGTTGGGTAGATTTAGATGTCCAAAATGGTGAAACCGGTCCAGCACTGAAGAGGTTCAGAGATGACCTTAAAAAATCATTAACAGGTGGCTATATTATTTTTATTATTGTTGATGTTGCTATTATTACGGTCATTGTTTTTATATTGTCACTAGCAGCATCCTGTCTAATCCTGTCTTTTGTGTGTGTGTGTGTGTGTGTGTGTGTGTGTGTGTGTGTGTGTGTGTGTGTGTGTGTGTGTCTTTTTCCAGATCTTTTGATCATAGAGGTAGACAGAGATGCAACTGCAGCACCGATAGCAGAAGATGCAGAAGACACAGAAGAATCGCATAGTGACTCACCGCCGCCCCTGAAACATCAGCGTCTTCTTTCACGCTACAAGGCTTTTAAGTTGCAACGTAGCACAACCCAGAACTCGAGCATTAATGTACAAATAAGCAAGTACCTTGACAGCATAAATGACTGTGACTGTGATGTACTGACCTTTTGGTCCAAAAACAAAGAGCGTTTCCCTAATCTACACAATGTTGCCTTGAAAGTTCTCTCTGTTCCTGCCTCTTCTGCCCCAGTTGAGAGAGTTTTTAGTAGAGGAGGTATTCTAATGAGACCCCACCGTGCACGGCTAGGCCATGAGATTGTCACAGGTCGGGGCGGGCCAAACCAGACTGCACCCACCCCTGGAAACCCGGGAACCACCCCGAGGAACGTGTCAAGGACCAGACAGACAAGGGAATAAAATAATACAGTTTATTTATTATAGTTAAAAGGTCAATGAATTGGATAAGTCCTAATTAAAATCTTCTTCTTGCCACCAGGACAGTTCAAGAGTCTACAGACCTCCCGGGACGGGAGGGGAGGGACGCTCGGGACGGACCGGAGGCTCGCCGGAGGGGAATCAGGGGGGAATCCCCGCGCCGTCCAGGTAGGTCACAGGGTAAGTATTCCTCTACGGGACTCAAGAGGGGAGGCCGTGGTCATACGAACCCCATTCAGACTGGAACCAGGTAAGTATGCCGATGCGAGGGCGAAGCGAGTCACTGGGGTTACTCCGGAGGGAGGTACTCCGAGGTGGGGGCAAGCGAGCCACTCTCTTCTTCTTCTGAGCAGGGTAAAGGCTTCCAAATAGGGCGTGTGGGGACCACCAGGCGGGGGAAACACTTTGAGCGGGGCGCTCACGTCAGCTGAACACTGGGACAGACACAGCACAGTTTCGACGGTTCAACAGTATGTGAAGCTTTTCAACTGATATACCTTCTCTCCTTTCGAACAGGGTCAAGGCTTCCAATAGGGGCGTGTGGAGACCACCAGGCGGGAAGGACACTTTGGACGGAACACTCGACCACCAGGCGGGGAGGACCCTTTGGGCGGAGCACTCCACTTCAGCTGAGCACTGGAACAGTACAGCAAGGTCTCAACGGTTCAACAGTGTGTGAAGCTTTGCAACTGATATACCTTCTCTCCTTTGAACAGGATCAAGGCTTCCAATAAGGGCGTGTGGAGACCACCAGGCGGGGAGGACACTTTGGACGGAACACTCCACTTCAGCTGAGCACTGGAACAGTATAGCAAGGTCTCAACGGTTCAACAGTATGGGAAGCTTTTCAACTGATATACCTTCTCTCCTTTTGAACAGGGTAAAGGCTTCCAATAGGGCGTGTGGAGACCACCAGGCGGGAAGGACACTTTGGGCGGAACACTCGACCACCAGGCGGGGAGGACACTTTGGGCGGAGCACTCCACTTCAGCTGAGCACTGGAACAGTACAGCAAGGTCTCAACGGTTCAACAGTGTGTGAAGCTTTGCAACTGATATACCTTCTCTCCTTTGAACAGGATCAAGGCTTCCAATAAGGGCGTGTGGAGACCACCAGGCGGGGAGGACACTTAGAGCGGGGCGCTCACGTCGGCTAAACACTGGGATAGACACAGCACAGTTTCAACGGTTCAACAATACATGAAGCTTGCAACTGATATACCTTTTCTTCTTCTGAACAGGGTAAAGGCTTCCAATAGGGCGTGTGGAGACCACCAGGCGGGGAGGACACTTAGAGCGGGACGCTCACTTCGGCTGAGCACTAGAACAGACACAGCACAGTTTCAACAGTACATGATATATGAAGCACTCAGCACTAGCGGGGCCGGGTCTTTTCAAGCCGGAAGTTGGGCAGTCGCTTTATCAAGACCCTTCGTTAGAGACAGCGGGTGGAAGACTGTAGGAGAGGAGTGCACGGCAGACTTCTATTACTTCTCCACACACAAATTTCACTTCACAGCACAAACCGTGTAAATCTTCACTTCAGGCACTGCAATTCCACTCGCACACCGTGCATTCGGGCCAGCACTCACCCACCGGTCTTTTCTCCCACCAGATCGGATCTCGTCCTCGATCGGGGCTTGACTTTGCTCCGGGAAAGCAGAAGAATGATGCAGCGATCACCACATCCGGCAAGGAGAGGACAGAAGTTGGAGACAGATCATTAATTCACTCGGTGTAATAGTTCACTCGTGCCAAACGTTTTCCAAACTCTCCACACCACTTCAGTGTTAGTGCATATAAACAACGGATCAAATACTCATCACTTGCGTCTTTCTCACTACGGACGATATTCCTCAAGTCTTCGCTGCCAAATACTTCACTCCTTCCTTTCCTCTTCCACAACTCCAATCTTCCCCACTCCACAGCCCAGCCTCAATAAAAAGAGCAACCCGCTGACAAACACAGCATCATACGGGAGGAGATCCACCCAACAGTCTGTTTTCTCTCTGTTTTTAAAGCCTCATCTCAATAGGTGTCCCTCTCAGAGGCGTTCTCTATAATTGCCCCACACCTGCTGTCACTCAGGCAATCAGCCCCGCTGCCATGGCAACAGATTCACAGGGCATAGACCGGAGGTTCACTGGAAAATCCTGAACAACTGCATTCACCGGGATCTTAGTCCCGTTAGGTTTGTTTTGTCACCCCGTGACACACCCCCCTGCCAAACCGTTCTAGTCCCTAGAACGGGATCCGGACACCCAGTCTCCGTACCTGGCTGGGGGTTGCCCCCGGTTCTCCCGTTGGGATTGCCTTGGCGGGGAGTTAGGTTCCTCGGGCCTTGGTGGGGAGTAGGGTTCCTCTGGCCTTGGCGGGGAGTTAGGTTCCTCTGGCCTTGGCCCTATTTCCAGCCTCCGGGGGGCCACAGCCCATCCCACCACGGGAGGCATCCACGCTGGTTCAGTCGGAGGTCTCTCTCCAGTTGGTTCGGGGTAATTCGGACAAGGGCGCATCAGGTTTCGGTGGAGCACCCGCTCTGGACCTTCTCTCCCTTCGGGACGGAGGGCATACACCGGTCGATCGAGATGCGGCTGTCGTTGGACCACGTACGGCTGGGGCTCCCACCGATCACTGAGTTTGCCCTTCCCTTGTCGCCGGCTATCTCGCACCAGAACTCTTTCACCAGGCAGTAGCGGCGCACTTCTAGCCGTACGGTCATACAACCTTTTGTTCTTGGCTGCGGCTTGCTTAATTCGGTCCGAGACCCGTTCGTAGGCCAGTTGAAGGCGTTGATGGTGTCTGGCCACCCACTCCGTTACACCGCCTCCCTCTTCAGCGGCCGCAGTTCCCAGCAGTAGGTCAACTGGTAGTCTCACATGCCTTCCGAACATCAGGTAGGTCGGTGCATACCCGGTCGTGCTGTGTATGCTGTTGTTATACGCCTGGACCATTGCCGGAAGGTTGTCAGCCCAATGCCCCTGTTGTTCGTTTTCCAAGGTCCCCAAGAGACCGAGCAGCGTCTGGTTAAACCTCTCGCACCCTCCGTTCCCCTGAGGATGATAGGGCGTTGTATGGGTCTTCTTACATCCGTACAGTTGGCACAGCTCGTGTACTACCCTGGATTCAAAATTTGGCCCTTGATCTGAATGGAACACTTCGGGACACCCGAAGGGCTGGATGACATGCCTCCACAGGGCATTAGCGGTGGTAATGGCGGTCTGGTCTAGAGGTGGGATGGCCCAGGCATATTTGGTGAACAGGTCAGTGACCACTAGGAGGTTTTGAATGCGATCGACCGGCCGACCCAGCGTCAGATAGTCCATAGCGAGGATATGCATCGGTGCTTTAGCCCGAATTGGGACCAATGGAGCTCGTGTCTCTTTCCTGGCTTTGAACAGGGTGCAGCGCGGGCAGCCCTGTAGGTAAGTCCTCACGGTCCCCTCCATCCCAGGCCAGTAAAAGTGGCGTCGCAAAAGTGCCGTCGTCCTCTCCCGCCCTTGATGACCAAGCTTGGTGTGATAAGCCTCCAGCAGGGCGTGACATCTTCCCTCGGGGACCACCACTTGCCAGACCGGGTCACCCGAGCGTGAGTCCTGGAGGGACCGACAAATCACCCCTTCCTTCAGATGGAGCCTCTCCTTCTGGCCCAGTAGGCCCCTCACGATTCGGTTTTGAGCCCGGCGTCCCGCACCCTCCGGCCACTTGTCCTGTTCCAGCCAGACCCGGACCAGTGACAGGTCCTCATCTTCACCCTGCAACATCCTCCAGCGCTGTGGGTCCCATCCCCAACTTGCGGGCGGTTCCTCCAACGGTGGTCCCGGTGCCTCCACAATGCCCACCATCATTCCCTCGTCGCGGTCCACCTCCCGCATGGGTCTCGGACCCTCCGGCCCTCCTTCTGGCCACCTAGATAGTACGTCAGCGTTGGTATGTTCCCTTCCTGGCCGGTATTGAAGCTGGTACTCAAAGTTGGCCAATTGTGCCACCCACCTCTGTTCCACCGCCCCCAACTTGGCGGTTTGTAGGTGTACCAGTGGGTTGTTATCGGTCACTACGGTCACCTTTGCTCCCCATAGGTAGTCCTTGAACTTCTCACTGAGCGCCCACTTCATGGCCAGTAACTCAAGCTTAAAGGAGCTGTAGTTGGCATCGTTCCTCTCCGCGGGGTGTAGACTCCGGCTCGCATAAGCAATGACTCTTTCTTCCTCCTGCTGTTTCTGCGCTAAGACAGCCCCCAAGCCCAAGTGGCTGGCGTCAGTGTAGAGGATAAAGGGCTGGGTGAAGTCTGCGTATGCCAGGATGGGTGCTTGTAACAGCTCCTGCTTGAGCCTCTGGAAGGCGGTCTCGCATGCCGGATCCCACTGAATCGCTGGGGACCCTCGGCCCTTGGTGTGTCCCGTTCCACCCAGCAACTGGTTCAGGGGTTTGGCGATCTTAGAGAAATCCTTAATAAATCGCCTGTAATACCCGACAAAGCCGAGGAAGGATCGAACCTGGCGCACGGTCTTCGGGGCAGTCCACCCCTGTACAGCCGACACCTTCTCGGGGTCCACAGCGATTCCTGCAGCGCTCACGATATGGCCCAGGAACTTTACCTCCTTCCGGAAAAGCTGACATTTATCCGGTTGGAGCTTCAGCCCGTATTTCTCAAGGGAGCGGAACACCTGCTCAAGATGCTGAAGGTGAGTCTCAAAGTCAGGGGAATAGATAATCACGTCATCCAGATACACAAGAGCGGTATCCACTAGCTGGCTCCCCAGGCAGCGCTGCATTAGCCGTTGGAACGTGGCGGGGGCGTTGCAGAGGCCGAACGGCATCCGGTCCCACTCATATAACCCAAAGGGAGTCGTGAAGGCCGTCTTCTCCCGGTCCCGCTTGTCCACCTGCACTTGCCAGTATCCGCTCGCCAGGTCTAGTGTGGAATACCAGGCCGCCCGGGTGAGACTCGTGAGGGAATCCTCGACTCGAGGCAATGGGAAAGCATCCCGCTTCGTCACTTGGTTCAACCTCCGATAATCCACACAGAATCTCCATGCGCCTGTTTTCTTCCTCACCAGAACAATCGGGGCCGCCCAAGGGCTACTGCTCTCGCGGATGATCCCTCTATCCAGCATCCCCCGCAGAAGAGCCCGAACCTCAGAATATAATGTTGGAGGTACCGGCCGGTAGCGTTCCCTACTAGGCGGGGCTTCTCCAGTGGGAATCTGATGCTGAACGATGTTAGTACACCCGTAGTCCTCGTCATGGGTGGAGAACAACTGTGGCCATTTTGATAGAAAAGCCTTGAGCCGTCTTGTTTGATCCTCCTCCAACCCTTCTCCCCGTAGGGACTCACCTCCGAGATGGGCCGGCAGTCCCCCTTCAGCCTCTCTTCTGTGCGTCCCCGTCTGCGCCAACGCAACCTCCACTACGGTCGGGCCCACTTGACTGAACTTGACTCCTCCTGGATCTTGCACTTGCTGGGGCAACACTGAGGTAACTCGGGCTAGACACTGATGACGATGCAGTTGGATCGGGAAAGGGTTCGTGTTCCGGACTCTCACCCGGACTCGGCTGCCTCGGGCGGATGCCAGTCCTCTGGCCACTTCCACCTTAGGACCGTCGTTGTGCGGTTCTACCAACACCCACTCCTCCGGGTGGTAAAGTCTAGGGTAGTGTTGTAGTCAAGACCACCTAAACCGAGACCAAGACAAGACCAAGACTTTGAAGGGTCGAGACCAAGTCAAGACCAAGACCAAGACAGGCCGAGACCGAGTCAAGACCAAGACCAAGACAGGCCGAGACCGAGTCAAGACCAAGACCAGTGCAAATCCCCACATTGCATGACACACTTCTGATAAAATGTGGAATATGCATACAATTGGCACTTCTCTCGTGTGTGTGGGTGTGTAAGAGAGAAGTTTTGATAAAATAATCAACAGGCATTGCTGATATGTGGGAATTTATCTTTTTCTTCTATAAGCAAATAAATGCGAATAAACACTTAAGAGCTGAAATGAACTTAACCATTTATTCAGAACCCCCTTTCAATGGTTTGCCATCCACCTAACACGATGCAGGCATTTTGGCCAAAAAAATTACAAAAATTGTAATTGGGAGAACCTCAAACATTGATGACATTATATGCCAGATCTGAATGAACTGCCGTGGCAAAACACTTCTAACAAGCTTGCCACCAAGGACAAAACATAAAGCTGTAGTTAATGAGAAAAATTAAATAAAATCTGATCAATGGGAAAAGTGGGTAAAACTTTACAATACGGGTGCACTAGTATGCATTAATTCATCCTCAATTAATGCACAGATAATCATGAGTTAATGTATTACTAATGGTGAACTAACCCATTTATTATTGATCACTGCATCAGCAACTAATGAAGATTCTACATGATTAATAGATTAAGTCATCATTAAATTGTTATCAGTTAAATATATCATAACGTATTAATTCCTTAATAACATATTATACTAACTAATCATTTAAATTAATTACCACAACGGGTCAAAGCCACGCATTTCAACTTCCAGTTGTCTGCTTTAATTAATCATTAGCTAATGATTTACAAATGTGTCATTATGTTATGACTTGTTGAGGTACATGACTATTTACTAATTGATTAAGTAATATTTACTTGTGGTTATGGGTTTTGAATTAATTATGAATTAGTTAATAGTCATGTGCCCCAACAAGTAAAGTCATAACACAATGATACCTTTGTAAATCATTAGCTAATGATTCATTAAAGCAGACAACTGGAAGTTGAAATGCATGGCTTTGACCCATTGAGGTAATTAACACGTTGCTTTACATTATTAGTTCATATAATATGTTATTAAGGAATTAATACATTGACACATTTAACTAATAACAATTTAATGATTACTTAATATATTAATCATGCTGAATCTTCATTAGTTGCTGATGCAGTAATCATTAATAAATGGGTTAGTTCACCATTAGTAATACATTAACTCATGATTATCTGTGCATTAGTTAAGTATGAATTAATGTATATTAGTGCAAATGTCGATAGAAGTTTGACGTGGTCCCAGCCGTCTCAGTAAGCGTCGCGTTGCAGAACTTACACACTGCTGTATGTTTTCTTTTGGATGCATTTTTGCAGATGAACTCTTTGTGGTTTAGGTAGCCAAATTGGATAACAGAAGATTTGGCTGACATCTCTCCAACAGCCACGGTCACGGTGACGGCACAGCTTGCTCTCCTGTCTCAAGCATTCACGTGTGGAGTGTGTGTGTGATGCGATGTGGGGGTTGGCGGCGCGGCGCGGCGCAGCGCAGGGAGGGGAGGGAAAACTAAAAGTATTTAAAATTAGACACGAGTCAAGCTTTTGGTCTGAAGTTTTTTGTCTAATCATCACAGTAATGATGTTAACAAATAATTTCGTGATATGCTCTCAGTTGTGGTCTTGACCGGTCTTGAAATTAAATCCCGAGTCCTCTGAGTCCGAGACCGAGACGAGACCGAGTAAAAATGCGGTCGATTCCGAGACGAGACCAAGACCTTTAAAAAGTGGTCTCGAGACCGGTCTCGAGACCAAGACCGATCTCGAGTACTACCCCAGCCAACATGTCCATGTGGGCCCCACGTGGTTTTTATCTGGGCTATATGGGCGTCATCTGGGCATGGGCTCAGAGTGGGCACTTTGATGGGCTGAATGTGGGCCCCATCTTGGATAAAGTTGTGGGGCCCAGTTAGGTTGCCCATTATTGTTTATTTGAGGGTCCCATGTGGGCCACATTTGGGCTATATTTAGAATTGTAAAGTTTTATTGTTTGCAGTTGGTTTTGTTTTTTATACAATTATGGGTAACAGCCTAACCCTATTTTATATTTATATATATATATACACATATACATATACATATACATACACACACACACACACACACACACACACTTCATTAAAATAATTTTTTTAAATAATCTAAAATCACTTGCCTCGTGCAGGCATGGCTTTATCATAATCATGTATGCTTTTTAAGAGAGTGTTCTTGTTAATGTTTTGATAGTATTTTAAACTAATTGTGTCAGGGTTCTGCCCTGGCAGCCTTGTCTGTGTTGTCCTTGTTTAATGTTTCTATGTTTGTGTTGTGTCTAAGCACATGGCTCTGTCTGTCTTTGTTTGTGTCTGCCTTGTGTTCCTCTTGTCCCACCTCTTTGTTTCCGGTTACCACGCCCCCTTGTTTAGTCCTTGTCTAGTCCTCATTTCACTAATTGTGCTCACCTGATCCTCATGTGCTTTTCCCTTTTATATTGAGTTCCTTTCCCTCCTTGGTTTGTTGTACGTATTCAGTGTTTGCTCGTTCATCTTGCCAAGTCAGTTAGAGATTTAGTGTCTCCTATATTTTTGGCTTTGAGTTTATTTATTTTCAGTTTTTTCCCTTTGATCCTGAATTTTTAGTCAAGGTTCTATCTTTATTTTGCTCTAGTTTTCTCCAGGCTTTATTTTGGTTTCTCTTTTGTTTTCCCCTTTTTCTAGCTCCAGTTATATTTAGTTTATCGTTTGTTTCTAGTGTTATAGTTTCGTCAGTTTTTATTTGATTGGTTTTCTTTCGTTGTCTTGAGTGTTGTCTTGTGTTAGTTCCTGCCGCCTCCCTGGGATTCCCTGCCTGCTGGTTCCCTCTGCCTGGTAACTGGACTGGTTCTGAGTGTGTGAGCAGCAAGTACGGATCCCTGCTTCACTGTGTCCTGCCCTGTCTTCTCCATTACCATCTACCTGGTCTGGTCAGTCCTCAGAGGTTCTTCAACCTGCTGTATCTTGGAGCTGGTTCCAGCAGTCACACTCATCCGTCATGTCATTGTTCCCCGTTGGCCCTGCTGTTTGGACTCACTCATCCACTACCCTCTTGTGCCTTGTTGAACTGTCCTGTCAATAAATTATCTTTGTTCACTCTGCATCTGAGTCCTCCATTTCAGAAGTCCTGACAAATTGCCTTTTCTGTCTTTTCTTTCATTACTGTTCTTTAGATATGAAACTGATGGGTCTGCCCAATCCCAGGAGTGATGGACTGAAGAATTTTCAATGCTCATGTCCTGTGTGACTTAACTTTTTTTTATTTTCTTGTTTTTTTTTCTTATGATCAATAAAAAGGTGATTTGCAAATTCTGAGTTGAAAGTCATTTTTTTCACAGTAGAATTTTTCATGTAATTTAAATTATTACGGTCCGGTACAGGTTTAGTAAAACATAGATTAACTTAAAGTTGGCAGGGTTTGATAGTTTATTTTGCAAATCAGCACATTAATTTCACTTACAGGAATAAAAAGACATATAAATGGGGCCCAGATCTCACCCACTCGGGTCCCACAAAAAAAACCCATAGAGGGGCCATTTGTGGGCCCAGTGATATCAACCAATTGGGCCCCATAAGGGTTCTGTATGTGGCCCACTTTGGCCCCATTTATTAAAACCCATATGGGACCCATATTGGCCCCTATAATGAATACACAAATGGGCCCCACTTAGAGCCCACTATGGACCCATCATGTGCCCCTATGGGCTAACACACATGGGGCCCATGTGGAGCCGATGGACAAAATTCTATGGGCCCCACTTGGGTTGCCAATGTAGGGCCCAAGTGACAGCCCATCAAAAACCCACATGGGGCCCACATGGCAATGTTGGCTGGGACAACACTAGTCTAGGGGGCACCCGGACCCAAACCATCGCCTCGCTTCGAGCCGGGATGGACAACGCATAGCGGCAAGCCACTCTTCCAGTGCTCTCCCGGTCCCCCTGCTGTTGGGCCAGGCAATCTCGGCGACAGTCAGCTCTAAGGCGATCCCATTCTCTGCCCTCAGGCGTCGCAGTTGCTCGGGCCGGCCCACTCTGGAACAGCCCCTCCCAGCATTCGGAGATGACATTCATGCCCAACAGGATGCACACCGTGCATTCGGGCCAGCACTCACCCACCGGTCTTTTCTCCCACCAGATCGGATCTCGTCCTCGATCGGGGCTTGACTTTGCTCCGGGAAAGCAGAAGAATGATGCAGCGATCACCACATCCGGCAAGGAGAGGACAGAAGTTGGAGACAGATCATTAATTCACTCGGTGTAATAGTTCACTCGTGCCAAACGTTTTCCAAACTCTCCACACCACTTCAGTGTTAGTGCATATAAACAACGGATCAAATACTCATCACTTGCGTCTTTCTCACTACGGACGATATTCCTCAAGTCTTCGCTGCCAAATACTTCACTCCTTCCTTTCCTCTTCCACAACTCCAATCTTCCCCACTCCACAGCCCAGCCTCAATAAAAAGAGCAACCCGCTGACAAACACAGCATCATACGGGAGGAGATCCACCCAACAGTCTGTTTTCTCTCTGTTTTTAAAGCCTCATCTCAATAGGTGTCCCTCTCAGAGGCGTTCTCTATAATTGCCCCACACCTGCTGTCACTCAGGCAATCAGCCCCGCTGCCATGGCAACAGATTCACAGGGCATAGACCGGAGGTTCACTGGAAAATCCTGAACAACTGCATTCACCGGGATCTTAGTCCCGTTAGGTTTGTTTTGTCACCCCGTGACACACCCCCCTGCCAAACCGTTCTAGTCCCTAGAACGGGATCCGGACACCCAGTCTCCGTACCTGGCTGGGGGTTGCCCCCGGTTCTCCCGTTGGGATTGCCTTGGCGGGGAGTTAGGTTCCTCGGGCCTTGGTGGGGAGTAGGGTTCCTCTGGCCTTGGCGGGGAGTTAGGTTCCTCTGGCCTTGGCCCTATTTCCAGCCTCCGGGGGGCCACAGCCCATCCCACCACGGGAGGCATCCACGCTGGTTCAGTCGGAGGTCTCTCTCCAGTTGGTTCGGGGTAATTCGGACAAGGGCGCATCAGGTTTCGGTGGAGCACCCGCTCTGGACCTTCTCTCCCTTCGGGACGGAGGGCATACACCGGTCGATCGAGATGCGGCTGTCGTTGGACCACGTACGGCTGGGGCTCCCACCGATCACTGAGTTTGCCCTTCCCTTGTCGCCGGCTATCTCGCACCAGAACTCTTTCACCAGGCAGTAGCGGCGCACTTCTAGCCGTACGGTCATACAACCTTTTGTTCTTGGCTGCGGCTTGCTTAATTCGGTCCGAGACCCGTTCGTAGGCCAGTTGAAGGCGTTGATGGTGTCTGGCCACCCACTCCGTTACACCGCCTCCCTCTTCAGCGGCCGCAGTTCCCAGCAGTAGGTCAACTGGTAGTCTCACATGCCTTCCGAACATCAGGTAGGTCGGTGCATACCCGGTCGTGCTGTGTATGCTGTTGTTATACGCCTGGACCATTGCCGGAAGGTTGTCAGCCCAATGCCCCTGTTGTTCGTTTTCCAAGGTCCCCAAGAGACCGAGCAGCGTCTGGTTAAACCTCTCGCACCCTCCGTTCCCCTGAGGATGATAGGGCGTTGTATGGGTCTTCTTACATCCGTACAGTTGGCACAGCTCGTGTACTACCCTGGATTCAAAATTTGGCCCTTGATCTGAATGGAACACTTCGGGACACCCGAAGGGCTGGATGACATGCCTCCACAGGGCATTAGCGGTGGTAATGGCGGTCTGGTCTAGAGTTGGGATGGCCCAGGCATATTTGGTGAACAGGTCAGTGACCACTAGGAGGTTTTGAATGCGATCGACCGGCCGACCCAGCGTCAGATAGTCCATAGCGAGGATATGCATCGGTGCTTTAGCCCGAATTGGGACCAATGGAGCTCGTGTCTCTTTCCTGGCTTTGAACAGGGTGCAGCGCGGGCAGCCCTGTAGGTAAGTCCTCACGGTCCCCTCCATCCCAGGCCAGTAAAAGTGGCGTCGCAAAAGTGCCGTCGTCCTCTCCCGCCCTTGATGACCAAGCTTGGTGTGATAAGCCTCCAGCAGGGCGTGACATCTTCCCTCGGGGACCACCACTTGCCAGACCGGGTCACCCGAGCGTGAGTCCTGGAGGGACCGACAAATCACCCCTTCCTTCAGATGGAGCCTCTCCTTCTGGCCCAGTAGGCCCCTCACGATTCGGTTTTGAGCCCGGCGTCCCGCACCCTCCGGCCACTTGTCCTGTTCCAGCCAGACCCGGACCAGTGACAGGTCCTCATCTTCACCCTGCAACATCCTCCAGCGCTGTGGGTCCCATCCCCAACTTGCGGGCGGTTCCTCCAACGGTGGTCCCGGTGCCTCCACAATGCCCACCATCATTCCCTCGTCGCGGTCCACCTCCCGCATGGGTCTCGGACCCTCCGGCCCTCCTTCTGGCCACCTAGATAGTACGTCAGCGTTGGTATGTTCCCTTCCTGGCCGGTATTGAAGCTGGTACTCAAAGTTGGCCAATTGTGCCACCCACCTCTGTTCCACCGCCCCCAACTTGGCGGTTTGTAGGTGTACCAGTGGGTTGTTATCGGTCACTACGGTCACCTTTGCTCCCCATAGGTAGTCCTTGAACTTCTCACTGAGCGCCCACTTCATGGCCAGTAACTCAAGCTTAAAGGAGCTGTAGTTGGCATCGTTCCTCTCCGCGGGGTGTAGACTCCGGCTCGCATAAGCAATGACTCTTTCTTCCTCCTGCTGTTTCTGCGCTAAGACAGCCCCCAAGCCCAAGTGGCTGGCGTCAGTGTAGAGGATAAAGGGCTGGGTGAAGTCTGCGTATGCCAGGATGGGTGCTTGTAACAGCTCCTGCTTGAGCCTCTGGAAGGCGGTCTCGCATGCCGGATCCCACTGAATCGCTGGGGACCCTCGGCCCTTGGTGTGTCCCGTTCCACCCAGCAACTGGTTCAGGGGTTTGGCGATCTTAGAGAAATCCTTAATAAATCGCCTGTAATACCCGACAAAGCCGAGGAAGGATCGAACCTGGCGCACGGTCTTCGGGGCAGTCCACCCCTGTACAGCCGACACCTTCTCGGGGTCCACAGCGATTCCTGCAGCGCTCACGATATGGCCCAGGAACTTTACCTCCTTCCGGAAAAGCTGACATTTATCCGGTTGGAGCTTCAGCCCGTATTTCTCAAGGGAGCGGAACACCTGCTCAAGATGCTGAAGGTGAGTCTCAAAGTCAGGGGAATAGATAATCACGTCATCCAGATACACAAGAGCGGTATCCACTAGCTGGCTCCCCAGGCAGCGCTGCATTAGCCGTTGGAACGTGGCGGGGGCGTTGCAGAGGCCGAACGGCATCCGGTCCCACTCATATAACCCAAAGGGAGTCGTGAAGGCCGTCTTCTCCCGGTCCCGCTTGTCCACCTGCACTTGCCAGTATCCGCTCGCCAGGTCTAGTGTGGAATACCAGGCCGCCCGGGTGAGACTCGTGAGGGAATCCTCGACTCGAGGCAATGGGAAAGCATCCCGCTTCGTCACTTGGTTCAACCTCCGATAATCCACACAGAATCTCCATGCGCCTGTTTTCTTCCTCACCAGAACAATCGGGGCCGCCCAAGGGCTACTGCTCTCGCGGATGATCCCTCTATCCAGCATCCCCCGCAGAAGAGCCCGAACCTCAGAATATAATGTTGGAGGTACCGGCCGGTAGCGTTCCCTACTAGGCGGGGCTTCTCCAGTGGGAATCTGATGCTGAACGATGTTAGTACACCCGTAGTCCTCGTCATGGGTGGAGAACAACTGTGGCCATTTTGATAGAAAAGCCTTGAGCCGTCTTGTTTGATCCTCCTCCAACCCTTCTCCCCGTAGGGACTCACCTCCGAGATGGGCCGGCAGTCCCCCTTCAGCCTCTCTTCTGTGCGTCCCCGTCTGCGCCAACGCAACCTCCACTACGGTCGGGCCCACTTGACTGAACTTGACTCCTCCTGGATCTTGCACTTGCTGGGGCAACACTGAGGTAACTCGGGCTAGACACTGATGACGATGCAGTTGGATCGGGAAAGGGTTCGTGTTCCGGACTCTCACCCGGACTCGGCTGCCTCGGGCGGATGCCAGTCCTCTGGCCACTTCCACCTTAGGACCGTCGTTGTGCGGTTCTACCAACACCCACTCCTCCGGGTGGTAAAGTCTAGGGTAGTGTTGTAGTCAAGACCACCTAAACCGAGACCAAGACAAGACCAAGACTTTGAAGGGTCGAGACCAAGTCAAGACCAAGACCAAGACAGGCCGAGACCGAGTCAAGACCAAGACCAAGACAGGCCGAGACCGAGTCAAGACCAAGACCAGTGCAAATCCCCACATTGCATGACACACTTCTGATAAAATGTGGAATATGCATACAATTGGCACTTCTCTCGTGTGTGTGGGTGTGTAAGAGAGAAGTTTTGATAAAATAATCAACAGGCATTGCTGATATGTGGGAATTTATCTTTTTCTTCTATAAGCAAATAAATGCGAATAAACACTTAAGAGCTGAAATGAACTTAACCATTTATTCAGAACCCCCTTTCAATGGTTTGCCATCCACCTAACACGATGCAGGCATTTTGGCCAAAAAAATTACAAAAATTGTAATTGGGAGAACCTCAAACATTGATGACATTATATGCCAGATCTGAATGAACTGCCGTGGCAAAACACTTCTAACAAGCTTGCCACCAAGGACAAAACATAAAGCTGTAGTTAATGAGAAAAATTAAATAAAATCTGATCAATGGGAAAAGTGGGTAAAACTTTACAATACGGGTGCACTAGTATGCATTAATTCATCCTCAATTAATGCACAGATAATCATGAGTTAATGTATTACTAATGGTGAACTAACCCATTTATTATTGATCACTGCATCAGCAACTAATGAAGATTCTACATGATTAATAGATTAAGTCATCATTAAATTGTTATCAGTTAAATATATCATAACGTATTAATTCCTTAATAACATATTATACTAACTAATCATTTAAATTAATTACCACAACGGGTCAAAGCCACGCATTTCAACTTCCAGTTGTCTGCTTTAATTAATCATTAGCTAATGATTTACAAATGTGTCATTATGTTATGACTTGTTGAGGTACATGACTATTTACTAATTGATTAAGTAATATTTACTTGTGGTTATGGGTTTTGAATTAATTATGAATTAGTTAATAGTCATGTGCCCCAACAAGTAAAGTCATAACACAATGATACCTTTGTAAATCATTAGCTAATGATTCATTAAAGCAGACAACTGGAAGTTGAAATGCATGGCTTTGACCCATTGAGGTAATTAACACGTTGCTTTACATTATTAGTTCATATAATATGTTATTAAGGAATTAATACATTGACACATTTAACTAATAACAATTTAATGATTACTTAATATATTAATCATGCTGAATCTTCATTAGTTGCTGATGCAGTAATCATTAATAAATGGGTTAGTTCACCATTAGTAATACATTAACTCATGATTATCTGTGCATTAGTTAAGTATGAATTAATGTATATTAGTGCAAATGTCGATAGAAGTTTGACGTGGTCCCAGCCGTCTCAGTAAGCGTCGCGTTGCAGAACTTACACACTGCTGTATGTTTTCTTTTGGATGCATTTTTGCAGATGAACTCTTTGTGGTTTAGGTAGCCAAATTGGATAACAGAAGATTTGGCTGACATCTCTCCAACAGCCACGGTCACGGTGACGGCACAGCTTGCTCTCCTGTCTCAAGCATTCACGTGTGGAGTGTGTGTGTGATGCGATGTGGGGGTTGGCGGCGCGGCGCGGCGCAGCGCAGGGAGGGGAGGGAAAACTAAAAGTATTTAAAATTAGACACGAGTCAAGCTTTTGGTCTGAAGTTTTTTGTCTAATCATCACAGTAATGATGTTAACAAATAATTTCGTGATATGCTCTCAGTTGTGGTCTTGACCGGTCTTGAAATTAAATCCCGAGTCCTCTGAGTCCGAGACCGAGACGAGACCGAGTAAAAATGCGGTCGATTCCGAGACGAGACCAAGACCTTTAAAAAGTGGTCTCGAGACCGGTCTCGAGACCAAGACCGATCTCGAGTACTACCCCAGCCAACATGTCCATGTGGGCCCCACGTGGTTTTTATCTGGGCTATATGGGCGTCATCTGGGCATGGGCTCAGAGTGGGCACTTTGATGGGCTGAATGTGGGCCCCATCTTGGATAAAGTTGTGGGGCCCAGTTAGGTTGCCCATTATTGTTTATTTGAGGGTCCCATGTGGGCCACATTTGGGCTATATTTAGAATTGTAAAGTTTTATTGTTTGCAGTTGGTTTTGTTTTTTATACAATTATGGGTAACAGCCTAACCCTATTTTATATTTATATATATATATACACATATACATATACATATACATACACACACACACACACACACACACACACTTCATTAAAATAATTTTTTTAAATAATCTAAAATCACTTGCCTCGTGCAGGCATGGCTTTATCATAATCATGTATGCTTTTTAAGAGAGTGTTCTTGTTAATGTTTTGATAGTATTTTAAACTAATTGTGTCAGGGTTCTGCCCTGGCAGCCTTGTCTGTGTTGTCCTTGTTTAATGTTTCTATGTTTGTGTTGTGTCTAAGCACATGGCTCTGTCTGTCTTTGTTTGTGTCTGCCTTGTGTTCCTCTTGTCCCACCTCTTTGTTTCCGGTTACCACGCCCCCTTGTTTAGTCCTTGTCTAGTCCTCATTTCACTAATTGTGCTCACCTGATCCTCATGTGCTTTTCCCTTTTATATTGAGTTCCTTTCCCTCCTTGGTTTGTTGTACGTATTCAGTGTTTGCTCGTTCATCTTGCCAAGTCAGTTAGAGATTTAGTGTCTCCTATATTTTTGGCTTTGAGTTTATTTATTTTCAGTTTTTTCCCTTTGATCCTGAATTTTTAGTCAAGGTTCTATCTTTATTTTGCTCTAGTTTTCTCCAGGCTTTATTTTGGTTTCTCTTTTGTTTTCCCCTTTTTCTAGCTCCAGTTATATTTAGTTTATCGTTTGTTTCTAGTGTTATAGTTTCGTCAGTTTTTATTTGATTGGTTTTCTTTCGTTGTCTTGAGTGTTGTCTTGTGTTAGTTCCTGCCGCCTCCCTGGGATTCCCTGCCTGCTGGTTCCCTCTGCCTGGTAACTGGACTGGTTCTGAGTGTGTGAGCAGCAAGTACGGATCCCTGCTTCACTGTGTCCTGCCCTGTCTTCTCCATTACCATCTACCTGGTCTGGTCAGTCCTCAGAGGTTCTTCAACCTGCTGTATCTTGGAGCTGGTTCCAGCAGTCACACTCATCCGTCATGTCATTGTTCCCCGTTGGCCCTGCTGTTTGGACTCACTCATCCACTACCCTCTTGTGCCTTGTTGAACTGTCCTGTCAATAAATTATCTTTGTTCACTCTGCATCTGAGTCCTCCATTTCAGAAGTCCTGACAAATTGCCTTTTCTGTCTTTTCTTTCATTACTGTTCTTTAGATATGAAACTGATGGGTCTGCCCAATCCCAGGAGTGATGGACTGAAGAATTTTCAATGCTCATGTCCTGTGTGACTTAACTTTTTTTTATTTTCTTGTTTTTTTTTCTTATGATCAATAAAAAGGTGATTTGCAAATTCTGAGTTGAAAGTCATTTTTTTCACAGTAGAATTTTTCATGTAATTTAAATTATTACGGTCCGGTACAGGTTTAGTAAAACATAGATTAACTTAAAGTTGGCAGGGTTTGATAGTTTATTTTGCAAATCAGCACATTAATTTCACTTACAGGAATAAAAAGACATATAAATGGGGCCCAGATCTCACCCACTCGGGTCCCACAAAAAAAACCCATAGAGGGGCCATTTGTGGGCCCAGTGATATCAACCAATTGGGCCCCATAAGGGTTCTGTATGTGGCCCACTTTGGCCCCATTTATTAAAACCCATATGGGACCCATATTGGCCCCTATAATGAATACACAAATGGGCCCCACTTAGAGCCCACTATGGACCCATCATGTGCCCCTATGGGCTAACACACATGGGGCCCATGTGGAGCCGATGGACAAAATTCTATGGGCCCCACTTGGGTTGCCAATGTAGGGCCCAAGTGACAGCCCATCAAAAACCCACATGGGGCCCACATGGCAATGTTGGCTGGGACAACACTAGTCTAGGGGGCACCCGGACCCAAACCATCGCCTCGCTTCGAGCCGGGATGGACAACGCATAGCGGCAAGCCACTCTTCCAGTGCTCTCCCGGTCCCCCTGCTGTTGGGCCAGGCAATCTCGGCGACAGTCAGCTCTAAGGCGATCCCATTCTCTGCCCTCAGGCGTCGCAGTTGCTCGGGCCGGCCCACTCTGGAACAGCCCCTCCCAGCATTCGGAGATGACATTCATGCCCAACAGGATGCACACCGTGCATTCGGGCCAGCACTCACCCACCGGTCTTTTCTCCCACCAGATCGGATCTCGTCCTCGATCGGGGCTTGACTTTGCTCCGGGAAAGCAGAAGAATGATGCAGCGATCACCACATCCGGCAAGGAGAGGACAGAAGTTGGAGACAGATCATTAATTCACTCGGTGTAATAGTTCACTCGTGCCAAACGTTTTCCAAACTCTCCACACCACTTCAGTGTTAGTGCATATAAACAACGGATCAAATACTCATCACTTGCGTCTTTCTCACTACGGACGATATTCCTCAAGTCTTCGCTGCCAAATACTTCACTCCTTCCTTTCCTCTTCCACAACTCCAATCTTCCCCACTCCACAGCCCAGCCTCAATAAAAAGAGCAACCCGCTGACAAACACAGCATCATACGGGAGGAGATCCACCCAACAGTCTGTTTTCTCTCTGTTTTTAAAGCCTCATCTCAATAGGTGTCCCTCTCAGAGGCGTTCTCTATAATTGCCCCACACCTGCTGTCACTCAGGCAATCAGCCCCGCTGCCATGGCAACAGATTCACAGGGCATAGACCGGAGGTTCACTGGAAAATCCTGAACAACTGCATTCACCGGGATCTTAGTCCCGTTAGGTTTGTTTTGTCACCCCGTGACAAGATGTTGCAATTTTTAATTTTCCTGAAGTGTAATCAACCACTGTTTTAAAGCACACACAGGTGTGTGAGGGGGGCGTGTCTTTAATTAGCCATCCCATAGCCCCACTCTCTGGATCCATACAGTGGACACACTGGAGCCTCTAGGTCTAAATGAGAATTTAGATCTTTTTTGATGTATAAGTTTATCATCCTGTTCTTTGTCTAGGGTATCTGTGTTCTATGGTTCTTGCACCACTGAACAACATGTTTGATTTCATTGACAGTGTGTTATAATAACATGCCACTGCAGACATCAAGATATCAGAATCTTATAAGCTCTTATTCTTATTAATGTACAATTTGATGTACAGTTTTTGATGTATTAATATTTAGTATTTGTATTTTGCATTGGTTTAGATGAATTTGTGTCGTTGATATCTCTGTGTGTGTGTGTGTGTGTGGGCATGTTTTCATGAAATATAAGGACACAAATGTGTATAATGACATGGGTATGACATAGGTATTACAAAAAGAGGGTGAAATATGAGGAGGTTCCCCATGTCCTCACTTTTCAAAATGCTTATAAATCACACAGAACAAGTTTTTTTTCACAGAAAGTGAACTGCACAGTCTCCTGTGAGGGCTAGGTTTAGGGGCAGGGGCAGTGTAAGGGGATAGAAAATACGGTTTGTACAGTATAAAAACCATTACGCCTATGGAATGTCCTCACATTTCACAAAAACAAACATATGTGTGTGTGTGTGTGTGTGTGTGTGTGTGTGTGTGTGTGTGTGTGTGTGTGTGTGTGCGCGTGTGTGTGTGTGTGTGTGTGTGTGTGTGTGTGTGTGTGTGTGTGTTGTTTGATTACAGTATTGTATTTAAGATGGTGTTAGACTAAATAAATGGTCTTTTAAATATAATCTGCATATATCCGTTGTGTTGACTAAACATTAGGCCTAATCCAAGTTTATAATTGTGTATCTTTAATTTGATGTTACGATTTCATCTACACATTAAGTATAATTTCAATTGGTTGCATATTTCTCACTCTTTAGACAGTTGTTGGAGGAGCAAGATGGTGTTGGAGGTGTTTGATGTTTTGTCTGATGAACCAGCCAGTACCAGTCATGTCAGTCCTCAACAGTACACAAAAGTTAAGGGAGTCTCAATCCTCTAATAGTGCAGTAACAGCCGTCATGCAATTGCTACACATAGTTGATCTCACCCAGTCTGCAAAACACATTTACAGTGAGCTCACAGACACACACATGACATGGTCTGTCTCTGTATTGTTCTGCCTGTGTAGTTGAAGTAATACCGTCTAATATGTATTAAATGTAAACTGCGGCTGAACCCTAGTATGCTGCTGTTCTTGAATTCATACAAGTTATTGGTTAGCTTCAACACTAGTCTGTTTTGAAAAAAGTGGGATTTTCGTCAGTATGTGACACTGTAGATTGCCGTGAAACTTCAGGTTTACGACTGTGCACGGCAATTTGCAGGCAACACCGAAAACTGCCGTAAATTGTCGTAAATTGACGTGGGCCTTGCTTGGCAGTTGTCCCCCCATGACCCCCCCTCCCCTTAATTCTAGGGGAGGCTTTATCATGTAAATGAAGATGCTGTGAGCTACACAAATGCAAATCAGAGTAGCAGCAGGGGGAGTTTTATCTAGGTTCTGAATTTTTTTGACTAAAACAAGTTTAAAGTTTAAGTTAAAATGTTAACTTAAATTTAAGTTAAATGTACTCGTTTTAGTTCACATTACTAAATTTTTAGGGCAACCAGTTTGCTCCAATTTTTTAAGTAGATTCAACTTGTCCGGGCTCACAGTGTAGATTAATTACTCTATATGTCATTAGCAATAACCAATGTTATGTAAAAAAATAATAATAATACAGGACAGCAGTGAAGACAGCAAGACAATGAACCAAAGCACACAAATAAATCAAGTAAAGCATACAGTTTACATACCAAAATAAATGTTTCCACCCTGTACTGTGAATGATTTTTTAAATGGCTATTAATCATAAATGTGAAAAGCACAAGTTTGTGTGTTTATAGTTAAGTCAGATTGTGTTTTTCTGTAATTGTCATTTAAATTGAGCTCACGCCACATTTTATGAATTATCAATGCAGATTTTCAAGAGGTGGTTTCCTGGACAGGGTTTAAATTATGCCAAGAGTAGGCCTTAATCTAGTTAATCGTGAGTTAAAAAATTGTTGCCTGGAACAAAGATTAAGCACAGATTACTAACACCTGGACTATGAGTCCTGAACTAAAATAAACTGGATTCATTTACAGTTTTATCTAATTGCTTACACACAATTTCTGAAAATATGGCTCCATTTCTTGTAACTCTACACACAAAACCTGGTGAAAATGATTATGGTTTCAGCATAGAACTGCATTAGCTCTTCTTCAAATAGGAACAGGACATGTATATAAGTAAAGCGGTCTTAGCAGAGGATGGTTTCGATCCATCGACCTCTGGGTTATGGGCCCAGCACGCTTCCGCTGCGCCACTCTGCTGTAAACCACCCCAGATGGGACTCGAACCCACAATCCCTGGCTTAGGAGGCCAGTGCCTTATCCATTAGGCCACTGGGGCTGTGAAAAACCTAGCCCTCATGTGCCCCCATTAATTCTGCTTCAGTGACAACAAAAGACTTGGCATTTAAACATGGCCAGCACACAAAGTGATCCACTGAACGGCTACTTCGACAGGCCACTGGGGCATGACTCGTTTGCCCAACTAATTCTCCATCTCATTCAGGTGGCTCAGTCAATGAGGCATTTGAAACAGGGCCTACACACAAAGTTTTCTGAACGAATGACTATTACACCCGCTTTCCAGAACATTGTGCAGCATTGTTATAGTTCCAGGACAAAGAGGCTCCAGGCTTTCACAAGCGGGATGTGGAAGTTGCTCTTAATTTGGGATAAAGCATGTAAATAAGCTAAGAAGCCTTAGCAGAGGATGGTTTCGATCCATCGACCTCTGGGTTATGGGCCCAGCACGCTTCCGCTGCGCCACTCTGCTTGCTGTAGAAAAGCTCCCATTCACAGGGGTTTTCGAAACGACTTGCGTTTAGGCACACATGAAGTAACACATGAAGTGCCTCTGCCAGAAAAGTCATAAATGAGATCAGGTGAAAGCAACAAAGGGTTTTTAGCTTTGAGCAGAGGCAGCTTTTCTTCAGGTAGGAACAGAGCATTATATGAGTAAAAAAAAAAGTCTTAGCAGAGGATGGTTTCGATCCATCGACCTCTGGGTTATGGGCCCAGCACGCTTCCGCTGCGCCACTCTGCTGAAAACCTCCCTAGGTGGGACTCGAACCCACAAACCCTGACTTAGGAGGACAGGGACTTATCCACCAGGACACTGGGCCTGTTGAAAACCAGTCCTTGTGTGCCCCCCTTACTTCTGCTTCAGTGACCACAATAGGCTTGGTATTTAATCAAGGTCAGCACACAAAGTAATCCGGATGATCAATTAATATGACAGGCCACCTGGCCACTCTGCTTGCCATAAAATAGCTCCAATTCACAGGTGTTTTCAATCGGACTTGCGTTTAGGCACACATGAAGTGGTCCTCAGTCACAGATGATATCTGGTGAAAATGATTATGGTTTCAGCATAGAACTGCATTAGCTCTTCTTCAAATAGGAACAGGACATGTATATAAGTAAAGCGGTCTTAGCAGAGGATGGTTTCGATCCATCGACCTCTGGGTTATGGGCCCAGCACGCTTCCGCTGCGCCACTCTGCTGTAAACCACCCCAGATGGGACTCGAACCCACAATCCCTGGCTTAGGAGGCCAGTGCCTTATCCATTAGGCCACTGGGGCTGTGAAAACCTAGCCCTCATGTGCCCCCATTAATTCTGCTTCAGTGACAACAAAAGACTTGGCATTTAAACATGGCCAGCACACAAAGTGATCCACTGAACGGCTACTTCGACAGGCCACTGGGGCATGACTCGTTTGCCCAACTAATTCTCCATCTCATTCAGGTGGCTCAGTCAATGAGGCATTTAAACAGGGCCTACACACAAAGTTTTCTGAACGAATGACTATTACACCCGCTTTCCAGAACATTGTGCAGCATTGTTATAGTTCCAGGACAAAGAGGCTCCAGGCTTTCACAAGCGGGATGTGGAAGTTGCTCTTAATTTGGGATAAAGCATGTAAATAAGCTAAGAAGCCTTAGCAGAGGATGGTTTCGATCCATCGACCTCTGGGTTATGGGCCCAGCACGCTTCCGCTGCGCCACTCTGCTGAAAACCTCCCTAGGTGGGACTCGAACCCACAAACCTTGACTTAGGAGGACAGGGACTTATCCACCAGGACACTGGGCCTGTTGAAAACCAGTCCTTGTGTGCCCCCCTTACTTCTGCTTCAGTGACCACAATAGGCTTGGTATTTAATCAAGGTCAGCACACAAAGTAATCCGGATGATCAATTAATTTGACAGGCCACCGGGCCACTCTGCTTGCCATAAAATAGCTCCAATTCACAGGTGTTTTCAATAGGACTTGCATTTAGGCACACATGAAGTGGTCCTCAGTAACAGATAATATCTGGTGAAAATTATTATGGTTTCAGCATAGAACTGCATTAGCTCTTCTTCAAATAGGAACAGGACATGTATATAAGTAAAGCTGTCTTAGCAGAGGATGGTTTCAATCCATCGACCTCTGGGTTATGGGCCCAGCACGCTTCCGCTGCGCCACTCTGCTGTAAACCACCCCAGATGGGACTCGAACCCACAATCCCTGGCTTAGGAGGCCAGTGCCTTATCCATTAGGCCACTGGGGCTGTGAAAATCTAGCCCTCATGTGCCCCCATTAATTCTGCTTCAGTGACAACAAAAGACTTGGCATTTAAACATGGCCAGCACACAAATTGATCCACTGAACGGCTACTTCGACAGGCCACTGGGGCATGACTCGTTTGCCCAACTAATTCTCCATCTCATTCAGGTGGCTCAGTCAATGAGGCATTTAAACAGGGCCTACACACAAAGTTTTCTGAACGAATGACTATTACACCCGCTTTCCAGAACATTGTGCAGCATTGTTATAGTTCCAGGACAAAGAGGCTCCATGTTTTCACAAGCGGGATGTGGAAGTTGCTCTTAATTTGGGATTAAGCATGTAAATAAGCAAAGAAGCCTTAGCAGAGGATGGTTTCGATCCATCGACCTCTGGGTTATGGGCCCAGCACGCTTCCGCTGCGCCACTCTGCTTGCTGTAGAAAAGCTCCCATTCACAGGGGTTTTCAAAACGACTTGCGTTTAGGCACACATGAAGTAACACATGAAGTGCCTCTGCCAGAAAAGTCATAAATGAGATCAGGTGAAAGCAACAAAGGGTTTTTAGCTTTGAGCAGAGGCAGCTTTTCTTCAGGTAGGAACAGAGCATTATATGAGTAAAAAAAAAGTCTTAGCAGAGGATGGTTTCGATCCATCGACCTCTGGGTTATGGGCCAAGCACGCTTCCGCTGCGCCACTCTGCTGAAAACCTCCCTAGGTGGGACTCGAACCCACAAACCCTGACTTAGGAGGACAGGGACTTATCCACTAGGACACTGGGCCTGTTGAAAACCAGTCCTTGTGTGCCCCCCTTACTTCTGCTTCAGTGACCACAATAGGCTTGGTATTTAATCAAGGTCAGCACACAAAGTAATCCGGATGATCAATTAATTTGACAGGCCACCGGGCCACTCTGCTTGCCATAAAATAGCTCCAATTCACAGGTGTTTTCAATAGGACTTGCATTTAGGCACACATGAAGTGGTCCTCAGTCACAGATGATATCTGGTGAAAATGATTATGGTTTCAGCATAGAACTGCATTAGCTCTTCTTCAAATAGGAACAGGACATGTATATAAGTAAAGCTGTCTTAGCAGAGGATGGTTTCGATCCATCGACCTCTGGGTTATGGGCCCAGCACGCTTCCGCTGCGCCACTCTGCTGTAAACCACCCCAGATGGGACTCAAACCCATAATCCCTGGCTTAGGTGGCCAGTGCCTTATCCATTAGGCCACTGGGGCTGTTGAAAACCAGTCCTTGTGTGCCCCCCTTACTTCTGCTTCAGTGACCACAATAGGCTTGGTATTTAATCAAGGTCAGCACACAAAGTAATCCAGATGATCAATTAATTTGACAGGCCACCGGGCCACTCTGCTTGCCATAAAATAGCTCCAATTCACAGGTGTTTTCAATAGGACTTGCATTTAGGCACACATGAAGTGGTCCTCAGTCACAGACGATATCTAGTGAAAATGATTATGGTTTCAGCATAGAACTGCATTAGCTCTTCTTCAAATAGGAACAGGACATGTGTATAAGTAAAGCGGTCTTAGTAGAGGATGGTTTCGATCCATCGACCTCTGGGTTATGGGCCAAGCACGCTTCCGCTGCACCACTCTGCTGTAAACCACCCCAGATGGGACTCGAACCCACAATCCCTGGCTTAGGAGGCCAGTGCCTTATCCATTAGGCCACTGGGGCTGTGAAAATCTAGCCCTCATGTGCCCCCATTAATTCTGCTTCAGTGACAACAAAAGACTTGGCATTTAAACATGGCCAGCACACAAAGTGATCCACTGAACGGCTACCTCGACAGGCCACTGGGGCATGACTCGTTTGCCCAACTAATTCTCCATCTCATTCAGGTGGCTCAGTCAATGAGGCATTTAAACAGGGCCTACACACAAAGTTTTCTGAACGAATGACTATTACACCCGCTTTCCAGAACATTGTGCAGCATTGTTATAGTTCCAGGCCAAAGAGGCTCCAGGTTTTCACAAGCGGGATGTGGAAGTTGCTCTTAATTTGGGATAAAACATGTAAATAAGCTAAGAAGCCTTAGCAGAGTATGGTTTCGATCCATCGACCTCTGGGTTATGGGCCCAGCACGCTTCCGCTGCGCCACTCTGCTTGCTGTAGAAAAGCTCCCATTCACAGGGGTTTTCAAAACGACTTGCGTTTAGGCACACATGAAGTAACACATGAAGTGCCTCTGCCAGAAAAGTCATAAATGAGATCAGGTGAAAGCAACAAAGGGTTTTTAGCTTTGAGCAGAGGCAGCTTTTCTTCAGGTAGGAACAGAGCATTATATGAGTAAAAAAAAAGTCTTAGCAGAGGATGGTTTCGATCCATCGACCTCTGGGTTATGGGCCCAGCACGCTTCCGCTGCGCCACTCTGCTGAAAACCTCCCTAGGTGGGACTCGAACCCACAAACCCTGACTTAGGAGGACAGGGACTTATCCACCAGGACACTGGGCCTGTTGAAAACCAGTCCTTGTGTGCCCCCCTTACTTCTGCTTCAGTGACCACAATAGGCTTGGTATTTAATCAAGGTCAGCACACAAAGTAATCCGGATGATCAATTAATTTGACAGGCCACCGGGCCACTCTGCTTGCCATAAAATAGCTCCAATTCACAGGTGTTTTCAATCGGACTTGCGTTTAGGCACACATGAAGTGGTCCTCAGTCACAGATGATATCTGGTGAAAATGATTATGGTTTCAGCAGAGAACTGCATTAGCTCTTCTTCAAATAGGAACAGGACATGTATATAAGTAAAGCGGTCTTAGCAGAGGATGGTTTCGATCCATCGACCTCTGGGTTATGGGCCCAGCACGCTTCCGCTGCGCCACTCTGCTGTAA
This sequence comes from Gobio gobio, assembly GCF_949357685.1. Lineage (NCBI taxonomy): Eukaryota > Metazoa > Chordata > Actinopteri > Cypriniformes > Gobionidae > Gobio > Gobio gobio. The sequence continues at coordinate 6,123,924 of NC_137103.1, forward strand.
ACCACCCCAGATGGGACTCGAACCCACAATCCCTGGCTTAGGAGGCCAGTGCCTTATCCATTAGGCCACTGGGGCTGTGAAAAACCTAGCCCTCATTTGCCCCCATTAATTCTGCTTCAGTGACAACAAAAGACTTGGCATTTAAACATGGCCAGCACACAAAGTGATCCACTGAACGGCTACTTCGACAGGCCACTGGGGCATGACTCGTTTGCCCAACTAATTCTCCATCTCATTCAGGTGGCTCAGTCAATGAGGCATTTGAAACAGGGCCTACACACAAAGTTTTCTGAACGAATGACTATTACACCCGCTTTCCAGAACATTGTGCAGCATTGTTATAGTTCCAGGACAAAGAGGCTCCAGGCTTTCACAAGCGGGATGTGGAAGTTGCTCTTAATTTGGGATAAAGCATGTAAATAAGCTAAGAAGCCTTAGCAGAGGATGGTTTCAATCCATCGACCTCTGGGTTATGGGCCCAGCACGCTTCCGCTGCGCCACTCTGCTTGCTGTAGAAAAGCTCCATTCACAGGGGTTTTCAAAACGACTTGCGTTTAGGCACACATGAAGTAACACATGAAGTGCCTCTGCCAGAAAAGTCATAAATGAGATCAGGTGAAAGCAACAAAGGGTTTTTAGCTTTGAGCAGAGGCAGCTTTTCTTCAGGTAGGAACAGAGCATTATATGAGTAAAAAAAAAGTCTTAGCAGAGGATGGTTTCGATCCATCGACCTCTGGGTTATGGGCCCAGCACGCTTCCGCTGCGCCACTCTGCTGAAAACCTCCCTAGGTGGGACTCGAACCCACAAACCTTGACTTAGGAGGACAGGGACTTATCCACCAGGACACTGGGCCTGTTGAAAACCAGTCCTTGTGTGCCCCCCTTACTTCTGCTTCAGTGACCACAATAGGCTTGGTATTTAATCAAGGTCAGCACACAAAGTAATCCGGATGATCAATTAATTTGACAGGCCACCGGGCCACTCTGCTTGCCATAAAATAGCTCCAATTCACAGGTGTTTTCAATAGGACTTGCATTTAGGCACACATGAAGTGGTCCTCAGTCACAGACGATATCTAGTGAAAATGATTATGGTTTCAGCATAGAACTGCATTAGCTCTTCTTCAAATAGGAACAGGACATGTGTATAAGTAAAGCGGTCTTAGCAGAGGATGGTTTCGATCCATCGACCTCTGGGTTATGGGCCAAGCACGCTTCCGCTGCACCACTCTGCTGTAAACCACCCCAGATGGGACTCAAACCCACAATCCCTGGCTTAGGAGGCCAGTGCCTTATCCATTAGGCCACTGGGGCTGTGAAAATCTAGCCCTCATGTGCCCAGGCTCAGTCAATGAGGCATTTAAACAGGGCCTACACACAAAGTTTTCTGAACGAATGACTATTACACCCGCTTTCCAGAACATTGTGCAGCATTGTTATAGTTCCAGGACAAAGAGGCTCCATGTTTTCACAAGCGGGATGTGGAAGTTGCTCTTAATTTGGGATTAAGCATGTAAATAAGCAAAGAAGCCTTAGCAGAGGATGGTTTCGATCCATCGACCTCTGGGTTATGGGCCCAGCACGCTTCCGCTGCGCCACTCTGCTTGCTGTAGAAAAGCTCCCATTCACAGGGGTTTTCAAAACGACTTGCGTTTAGGCACACATGAAGTAACACATGAAGTGCCTCTGCCAGAAAAGTCATAAATGAGATCAGGTGAAAGCAACAAAGGGTTTTTAGCTTTGAGCAGAGGCAGCTTTTCTTCAGGTAGGAACAGAGCATTATATGAGTAAAAAAAAAGTCTTAGCAGAGGATGGTTTCGATCCATCGACCTCTGGGTTATGGGCCCAGCACGCTTCCGCTGCGCCACTCTGCTGAAAACCTCCCTAGGTGGGACTCGAACCCACAAACCCTGACTTAGGAGGACAGGGACTTATCCACTAGGACACTGGGCCTGTTGAAAACCAGTCCTTGTGTGCCCCCCTTACTTCTGCTTCAGTGACCACAATAGGCTTGGTATTTAATCAAGGTCAGCACACAAAGTAATCCGGATGATCAATTAATTTGACAGGCCACCGGGCCACTCTGCTTGCCATAAAATAGCTCCAATTCACAGGTGTTTTCAATAGGACTTGCATTTAGGCACACATGAAGTGGTCCTCAGTCACAGATGATATCTGGTGAAAATGATTATGGTTTCAGCATAGAACTGCATTAGCTCTTCTTCAAATAGGAACAGGACATGTATATAAGTAAAGCTGTCTTAGCAGAGGATGGTTTTGATCCATCGACCTCTGGGTTATGGGCCCAGCACGCTTCCGCTGTGCCACTCTGCTGTAAACCACCCCAGATGGGACTCAAACCCATAATCCCTGGCTTAGGTGGCCAGTGCCTTATCCATTAGGCCACTGGGGCTGTTGAAAACCAGTCCTTGTGTGCCCCCCTTACTTCTGCTTCAGTGACCACAATAGGCTTGGTATTTAATCAAGGTCAGCACACAAAGTAATCCAGATGATCAATTAATTTGACAGGCCACCGGGCCACTCTGCTTGCCATAAAATAGCTCCAATTCACAGGTGTTTTCAATAGGACTTGCATTTAGGCACACATGAAGTGGTCCTCAGTCACAGACGATATCTAGTGAAAATGATTATGGTTTCAGCATAGAACTGCATTAGCTCTTCTTCAAATAGGAACAGGACATGTGTATAAGTAAAGCGGTCTTAGCAGAGGATGGTTTCGATCCATCGACCTCTGGGTTATGGGCCAAGCACGCTTCCGCCGCACCACTCTGCTGTAAACCACCCCAGATGGGACTCGAACCCACAATCCCTGGCTTAGGAGGCCAGTGCCTTATCCATTAGGCCACTGGGGCTGTGAAAATCTAGCCCTCATGTGCCCCCATTAATTCTGCTTCAGTGACAACAAAAGACTTGGCATTTAAACTTGGCCAGCACACAAAGTGATCCACTGAACGGCTACCTCGACAGGCCACTGGGGCATGACTCGTTTGCCCAACTAATTCTCCATCTCATTCAGGTGGCTCAGTCAATGAGGCATTTAAACAGGGCCTACACACAAAGTTTTCTGAACGAATGACTATTACACCCGCTTTCCAGAACATTGTGCAGCATTGTTATAGTTCCAGGCCAAAGAGGCTCCAGGTTTTCACAAGCGGGATGTGGAAGTTGCTCTTAATTTGGGATAAAACATGTAAATAAGCTAAGAAGCCTTAGCAGAGGATGGTTTCGATCCATCGACCTCTGGGTTATGGGCCCAGCACGCTTCCGCTGCGCCACTCTGCTTGCTGTAGAAAAGCTCCCATTCACAGGGGTTTTCAAAACGACTTGCGTTTAGGCACACATGAAGTAACACATGAAGTGCCTCTGCCAGAAAAGTCATAAATGAGATCAGGTGAAAGCAACAAAGGGTTTTTAGCTTTGAGCAGAGGCAGCTTTTCTTCAGGTAGGAACAGAGCATTATATGAGTAAAAAAAAAGTCTTAGCAGAGGATGGTTTCGATCCATCGACCTCTGGGTCATGGGCCCAGCACGCTTCCGCTGCGCCACTCTGCTGAAAACCTCCCTAGGTGGGACTCGAACCCACAAACCCTGACTTAGGAGGACAGGGACTTATCCACCAGGACACTGGGCCTGTTGAAAACCAGTCCTTGTGTGCCCCCCTTACTTCTGCTTCAGTGACCACAATAGGCTTGGTATTTAATCAAGGTCAGCACACAAAGTAATCCGGATGATCAATTAATTTGACAGGCCACCGGGCCACTCTGCTTGCCATAAAATAGCTCCAATTCACAGGTGTTTTCAATCGGACTTGCGTTTAGGCACACATGAAGTGGTCCTCAGTCACAGATGATATCTGGTGAAAATGATTATGGTTTCAGCAGAGAACTGCATTAGCTCTTCTTCAAATAGGAACAGGACATGTATATAAGTAAAGCGGTCTTAGCAGAGGATGGTTTCGATCCATCGACCTCTGGGTTATGGGCCCAGCACGCTTCCGCTGCGCCACTCTGCTGTAAACCACCCCAGATGGGACTCGAACCCACAATCCCTGGCTTAGGAGGCCAATGCCTTATCCATTAGGCCACTGGGGCTGTGAAAAACCTAGCCCTCATGTGCCCCCATTAATTCTGCTTCAGTGACAACAAAAGACTTGGCATTTAAACATGGCCAGCACACAAAGTGATCCACTGAACGGCTACTTCGACAGGCCACTGGGGCATGACTCGTTTGCCCAACTAATTCTCCATCTCATTCAGGTGGCTCAGTCAATGAGGCATTTGAAACAGGGCCTACACACAAAGTTTTCTGAACGAATGACTATTACACCCGCTTTCCAGAACATTGTGCAGCATTGTTATAGTTCCAGGACAAAGAGGCTCCAGGCTTTCACAAGCGGGATGTGGAAGTTGCTCTTAATTTGGGATAAAGCATGTAAATAAGCTAAGAAGCCTTAGCAGAGGATGGTTTCGATCCATCGACCTCTGGGTTATGGGCCCAGCACGCTTCCGCTGCGCCACTCTGCTTGCTGTAGAAAAGCTCCCATTCACAGGGGTTTTCAAAACGACTTGCGTTTAGGCACACATGAAGTAACACATGAAGTGCCTATGCCAGAAAAGTCATAAATGAGATCAGGTGAAAGCAACAAAGGGTTTTTAGCTTTGAGCAGAGGCAGCTTTTCTTCAGGTAGGAACAGAGCATTATATGAGTAAAAAAAAAGTCTTAGCAGAGGATGGTTTCGATCCATCGACCTCTGGGTTATGGGCCCAGCACGCTTCCGCTGCGCCACTCTGCTGAAAACCTCCCTAGGTGGGACTCGAACCCACAAACCTAGACTTAGGAGGACAGGGACTTATCCACCAGGACACTGGGCCTGTTGAAAACCAGTCCTTGTGTGCCCCCCTTACTTCTGCTTCAGTGACCACAATAGGCTTGGTATTTAATCAAGGTCAGCACACAAAGTAATCCGGATGATCAATTAATTTGACAGGCCACCGGGCCACTCTGCTTGCCATAAAATAGCTCCAATTCACAGGTGTTTTCAATAGGACTTGCATTTAGGCACACATGAAGTGGTCCTCAGTAACAGATGATATCTGGTGAAAATGATTATGGTTTCAGCATAGAACTGCATTAGCTCTTCTTCAAATAGGAACAGGACATGTATATAAGTAAAGTGGTCTTAGCAGAGGATGGTTTCGATCCATCGACCTCTGGGTTATGGGCCCAGCACGCTTCCGCTGCGCCACTCTGCTGTAAACCACCCCAGATGGGACTCGAACCCACAATCCCTGGCTTAGGAGGCCAGTGCCTTATCCATTAGGCCACTGGGGCTGTGAAAATCTAGCCCTCATGTGCCCCCATTAATTCTGCTTCAGTGACAACAAAAGACTTGGCATTTAAACATGGCCAGCACACAAATTGATCCACTGAACGGCTACTTCGACAGGCCACTGGGGCATGACTCGTTTGCCCAACTAATTCTCCATCTCATTCAGGTGGCTCAGTCAATGAGGCATTTAAACAGGGCCTACACACAAAGTTTTCTGAACGAATGACTATTACACCCGCTTTCCAGAACATTGTGCAGCATTGTTATAGTTCCAGGACAAAGAGGCTCCAGGTTTTCACAAGCGGGATGTGGAAGTTGCTCTTAATTTGGGATTAAGCATGTAAATAAGCAAAGAAGCCTTAGCAGAGGATGGTTTCGATCCATCGACCTCTGGGTTATGGGCCCAGCACGCTTCCGCTGCGCCACTCTGCTTGCTGTAGAAAAGCTCCCATTCACAGGGGTTTTCAAAACGACTTGCGTTTAGGCACACATGAAGTAACACATGAAGTGCCTCTGCCAGAAAAGTCATAAATGAGATCAGGTGAAAGCAACAAAGGGTTTTTAGCTTTGAGCAGAGGCAGCTTTTCTTCAGGTAGGAACAGAGCATTATATGAGTAAAAAAAAAGTCTTAGCAGAGGATGGTTTCGATCCATCGACCTCTGGGTTATGGGCCCAGCACGCTTCCGCTGCGCCACTCTGCTGAAAACCTCCCTAGGTGGGACTCGAACCCACAAACCCTGACTTAGGAGGACAGGGACTTATCCACCAGGACACTGGGCCTGTTGAAAACCAGTCCTTGTGTGCCCCCCTTACTTCTGCTTCAGTGACCACAATAGGCTTGGTATTTAATCAAGGTCAGCACACAAAGTAATCCGGATGATCAATTAATTTGACAGGCCACCGGGCCACTCTGCTTGCCATAAAATAGCTCCAATTCACAGGTGTTTTCAATCGGACTTGCGTTTAGGCACACATGAAGTGGTCCTCAGTCACAGATGATATCTGGTGAAAATGATTATGGTTTCAGCAGAGAACTGCATTAGCTCTTCTTCAAATAGGAACAGGACATGTATATAAGTAAAGCGGTCTTAGCAGAGGATGGTTTCGATCCATCGACCTCTGGGTTATGGGCCCAGCACGCTTCCGCTGCGCCACTCTGCTGTAAACCACCCCAGATGGGACTCGAACCCACAATCCCTGGCTTAGGAGGCCAGTGCCTTATCCATTAGGCCACTGGGGCTGTGAAAAACCTAGCCCTCATGTGCCCCCATTAATTCTGCTTCAGTGACAACAAAAGACTTGGCATTTAAACATGGCCAGCACACAAAGTGATCCACTGAACGGCTACTTCGACAGGCCACTGGGGCATGACTCGTTTGCCCAACTAATTCTCCATCTCATTCAGGTGGCTCAGTCAATGAGGCATTTGAAACAGGGCCTACACACAAAGTTTTCTGAACGAATGACTATTACACCCGCTTTCCAGAACATTGTGCAGCATTGTTATAGTTCCAGGACAAAGAGGCTCCAGGCTTTCACAAGCGGGATGTGGAAGTTGCTCTTAATTTGGGATAAAGCATGTAAATAAGCTACGAAGCCTTAGCAGAGGATGGTTTCGATCCATCGACCTCTGGGTTATGGGCCCAGCACGCTTCCGCTGCGCCACTCTGCTTGCTGTAGAAAAGCTCCATTCACAGGGGTTTTCAAAACGACTTGCGTTTAGGCACACATGAAGTAACACATGAAGTGCCTCTGCCAGAAAAGTCATAAATGAGATCAGGTGAAAGCAACAAAGGGTTTTTAGCTTTGAGCAGAGGCAGCTTTTCTTCAGGTAGGAACAGAGCATTATATGAGTAAAAAAAAAGTCTTAGCAGAGGATGGTTTCGATCCATCGACCTCTGGGTTATGGGCCCAGCACGCTTCCGCTGCGCCACTCTGCTGAAAACCTCCCTAGGTGGGACTCGAACCCACAAACCTTGACTTAGGAGGACAGGGACTTATCCACCAGGACACTGGGCCTGTTGAAAACCAGTCCTTGTGTGCCCCCCTTACTTCTGCTTCAGTGACCACAATAGGCTTGGTATTTAATCAAGGTCAGCACACAAAGTAATCCGGATGATCAATTAATTTGACAGGCCACCGGGCCACTCTGCTTGCCATAAAATAGCTCCAATTCACAGGTGTTTTCAATAGGACTTGCATTTAGGCACACATGAAGTGGTCCTCAGTAACAGATAATATCTGGTGAAAATTATTATGGTTTCAGCATAGAACTGCATTAGCTCTTCTTCAAATAGGAACAGGACATGTATATAAGTAAAGCGGTATTAGCAGAGGATGGTTTCAATCCATCGACCTCTGGGTTATGGGCCCAGCACGCTTCCGCTGCGCCACTCTGCTGTAAACCACACCAGATGGGACTCGAACCCACAATCCCTGGCTTAGGAGGCCAGTGCCTTATCCATTAGGCCACTGGGGCTGTGAAAATCTAGCCCTCATGTGCCCAGGCTCAGTCAATGAGGCATTTAAACAGGGCCTACACACAAAGTTTTCTGAACGAATGACTATTACACCCGCTTTTCAGAACATTGTGCAGCATTGTTATAGTTCCAGGACAAAGAGGCTCCATGTTTTCACAAGCGGGATGTGGAAGTTGCTCTTAATTTGGGATTAAGCATGTAAATAAGCAAAGAAGCCTTAGCAGAGGATGGTTTCGATCCATCGACCTCTGGGTTATGGGCCCAGCACGCTTCCGCTGCGCCACTCTGCTTGCTGTAGAAAAGCTCCCATTCACAGGGGTTTTCAAAACGACTTGCGTTTAGGCACACATGAAGTAACACATGAAGTGCCTCTGCCAGAAAAGTCATAAATGAGATCAGGTGAAAGCAACAAAGGGTTTTTAGCTTTGAGCAGAGGCAGCTTTTCTTCAGGTAGGAACAGAGCATTATATGAGTAAAAAAAAAGTCTTAGCAGAGGATGGTTTCGATCCATCGACCTCTGGGTTATGGGCCCAGCACGCTTCCGCTGCGCCACTCTGCTGAAAACCTCCCTAGGTGGGACTCGAACCCACAAACCCTGACTTAGGAGGACAGGGACTTATCCACTAGGACACTGGGCCTGTTGAAAACCAGTCCTTGTGTGCCCCCCTTACTTCTGCTTCAGTGACCACAATAGGCTTGGTATTTAATCAAGGTCAGCACACAAAGTAATCCGGATGATCAATTAATTTGACAGGCCACCGGGCCACTCTGCTTGCCATAAAATAGCTCCAATTCACAGGTGTTTTCAATAGGACTTGCATTTAGGCACACATGAAGTGGTCCTCAGTCACAGATGATATCTGGTGAAAATGATTATGGTTTCAGCATAGAACTGCATTAGCTCTTCTTCAAATAGGAACAGGACATGTATATAAGTAAAGCTGTCTTAGCAGAGGATGGTTTCGATCCATCGACCTCTGGGTTATGGGCCCAGCACGCTTCCGCTGCGCCACTCTGCTGTAAACCACCCCAGATGGGACTCAAACCCATAATCCCTGGCTTAGGTGGCCAGTGCCTTATCCATTAGGCCACTGGGGCTGTTGAAAACCAGTCCTTGTGTGCCCCCCTTACTTCTGCTTCAGTGACCACAATAGGCTTGGTATTTAATCAAGGTCAGCACACAAAGTAATCCAGATGATCAATTAATTTGACAGGCCACCGGGCCACTCTGCTTGCCATAAAATAGCTCCAATTCACAGGTGTTTTCAATAGGACTTGCATTTAGGCACACATGAAGTGGTCCTCAGTCACAGACGATATCTAGTGAAAATGATTATGGTTTCAGCATAGAACTGCATTAGCTCTTCTTCAAATAGGAACAGGACATGTGTATAAGTAAAGCGGTCTTAGCAGAGGATGGTTTCGATCCATCGACCTCTGGGTTATGGGCCAAGCACGCTTCCGCTGCACCACTCTGCTGTAAACCACCCCAGATGGGACTCGAACCCACAATCCCTGGCTTAGGAGGCCAGTGCCTTATCCATTAGGCCACTGGGGCTGTGAAAATCTAGCCCTCATGTGCCCCCATTAATTCTGCTTCAGTGACAACAAAAGACTTGGCATTTAAACATGGCCAGCACACAAAGTGATCCACTGAACGGCTACCTCGACAGGCCACTGGGGCATGACTCGTTTGCCCAACTAATTCTCCATCTCATTCAGGTGGCTCAGTCAATGAGGCATTTAAACAGGGCCTACACACAAAGTTTTCTGAACGAATGACTATTACACCCGCTTTCCAGAACATTGTGCAGCATTGTTATAGTTCCAGGCCAAAGAGGCTCCAGGTTTTCACAAGCGGGATGTGGAAGTTGCTCTTAATTTGGGATAAAACATGTAAATAAGCTAAGAAGCCTTAGCAGAGGATGGTTTCGATCCATCGACCTCTGGGTTATGGGCCCAGCACGCTTCCGCTGCGCCACTCTGCTTGCTGTAGAAAAGCTCCCATTCACAGGGGTTTTCAAAACGACTTGCGTTTAGGCACACATGAAGTAACACATGAAGTGCCTCTGCCAGAAAAGTCATAAATGAGATCAGGTGAAAGCAACAAAGGGTTTTTAGCTTTGAGCAGAGGCAGCTTTTCTTCAGGTAGGAACAGAGCATTATATGAGTAAAAAAAAAGTCTTAGCAGAGGATGGTTTCGATCCATCGACCTCTGGGTTATGGGCCCAGCACGCTTCCGCTGCGCCACTCTGCTGAAAACCTCCCTAGGTGGGACTCGAACCCACAAACCCTGACTTAGGAGGACAGGGACTTATCCACCAGGACACTGGGCCTGTTGAAAACCAGTCCTTGTGTGCCCCCCTTACTTCTGCTTCAGTGACCACAATAGGCTTGGTATTTAATCAAGGTCAGCACACAAATTAATCCGGATGATCAATTAATTTGACAGGCCACCGGGCCACTCTGCTTGCCATAAAATAGCTCCAATTCACAGGTGTTTTCAATAGGACTTGCATTTAGGCACACATGAAGTGGTCCTCAGTCACAGATGATATCTGGTGAAAATGATTATGGTTTCAGCATAGAACTGCATTAGCTCTTCTTCAAATAGGAACAGGACATGTATATAAGTAAAGCTGTCTTAGCAGAGGATGGTTTCGATCCATCGACCTCTGGGTTATGGGCCCAGCACGCTTCCGCTGCGCCACTCTGCTGTAAACCACCCCAGATGGGACTCAAACCCATAATCCCTGGCTTAGGTGGCCAGTGCCTTATCCATTAGGCCACTGGGGCTGTTGAAAACCAGTCCTTGTGTGCCCCCCTTACTTCTGCTTCAGTGACCACAATAGGCTTGGTATTTAATCAAGGTCAGCACACAAAGTAATCCAGATGATCAATTAATTTGACAGGCCACCGGGCCACTCTGCTTGCCATAAAATAGCTCCAATTCACAGGTGTTTTCAATAGGACTTGCATTTAGGCACACATGAAGTGGTCCTCAGTCACAGACGATATCTAGTGAAAATGATTATGGTTTCAGCATAGAACTGCATTAGCTCTTCTTCAAATAGGAACAGGACATGTGTATAAGTAAAGCGGTCTTAGCAGAGGATGGTTTCGATCCATCGACCTCTGGGTTATGGGCCAAGCACGCTTCCGCTGCACCACTCTGCTGTAAACCACCCCAGATGGGACTCGAACCCACAATCCCTGGCTTAGGAGGCCAGTGCCTTATCCATTAGGCCACTGGGGCTGTGAAAATCTAGCCCTCATGTGCCCCCATTAATTCTGCTTCAGTGACAACAAAAGACTTGGCATTTAAACATGGCCAGCACACAAAGTGATCCACTGAACGGCTACCTCGACAGGCCACTGGGGCATGACTCGTTTGCCCAACTAATTCTCCATCTCATTCAGGTGGCTCAGTCAATGAGGCATTTAAACAGGGCCTACACACAAAGTTTTCTGAACGAATGACTATTACACCCGCTTTCCAGAACATTGTGCAGCATTGTTATAGTTCCAGGCCAAAGAGGCTCCAGGTTTTCACAAGCGGGATGTGGAAGTTGCTCTTAATTTGGGATAAAACATGTAAATAAGCTAAGAAGCCTTAGCAGAGGATGGTTTCGATCCATCGACCTCTGGGTTATGGGCCCAGCACGCTTCCGCTGCGCCACTCTGCTTGCTGTAGAAAAGCTCCCATTCACAGGGGTTTTCAAAACGACTTGCGTTTAGGCACACATGAAGTAACACATGAAGTGCCTCTGCCAGAAAAGTCATAAATGAGATCAGGTGAAAGCAACAAAGGGTTTTTAGCTTTGAGCAGAGGCAGCTTTTCTTCAGGTAGGAACAGAGCATTATATGAGTAAAAAAAAAGTCTTAGCAGAGGATGGTTTCGATCCATCGACCTCTGGGTTATGGGCCCAGCACGCTTCCGCTGCGCCACTCTGCTGAAAACCTCCCTAGGTGGGACTCGAACCCACAAACCCTGACTTAGGAGGACAGGGACTTATCCACCAGGACACTGGGCCTGTTGAAAACCAGTCCTTGTGTGCCCCCCTTACTTCTGCTTCAGTGACCACAATAGGCTTGGTATTTAATCAAGGTCAGCACACAAAGTAATCCGGATGATCAATTAATTTGACAGGCCACCGGGCCACTCTGCTTGCCATAAAATAGCTCCAATTCACAGGTGTTTTCAATCGGACTTGCGTTTAGGCACACATGAAGTGGTCCTCAGTCACAGATGATATCTGGTGAAAATGATTATGGTTTCAGCAGAGAACTGCATTAGCTCTTCTTCAAATAGGAACAGGACATGTATATAAGTAAAGCGGTCTTAGCAGAGGATGGTTTTCGATCCATCGACCTCTGGGTTATGGGCCCAGCACGCTTCCGCTGCGCCACTCTGCTGTAAACCACCCCAGATGGGACTCGAACCCACAATCCCTGGCTTAGGAGGCCAGTGCCTTATCCATTAGGCCACTGGGGCTGTGAAAAACCTAGCCCTCATGTGCCCCCATTAATTCTGCTTCAGTGACAACAAAAGACTTGGCATTTAAACATGGCCAGCACACAAAGTGATCCACTGAACGGCTACTTCGACAGGCCACTGGGGCATGACTCGTTTGCCCAACTAATTCTCCATCTCATTCAGGTGGCTCAGTCAATGAGGCATTTGAAACAGGGCCTACACACAAAGTTTTCTGAACGAATGACTATTACACCCGCTTTCCAGAACATTGTGCAGCATTGTTATAGTTCCAGGACAAAGAGGCTCCAGGCTTTCACAAGCGGGATGTGGAAGTTGCTCTTAATTTGGGATAAAGCATGTAAATAAGCTAAGAAGCCTTAGCAGAGGATGGTTTCGATCCATCGACCTCTGGGTTATGGGCCCAGCACGCTTCCGCTGCGCCACTCTGCTTGCTGTAGAAAAGCTCCATTCACAGGGGTTTTCAAAACGACTTGCGTTTAGGCACACATGAAGTAACACATGAAGTGCCTCTGCCAGAAAAGTCATAAATGAGATCAGGTGAAAGCAACAAAGGGTTTTTAGCTTTGAGCAGAGGCAGCTTTTCTTCAGGTAGGAACAGAGCATTATATGAGTAAAAAAAAAGTCTTAGCAGAGGATGGTTTCGATCCATCGACCTCTGGGTTATGGGCCCAGCACGCTTCCGCTGCGCCACTCTGCTGAAAACCTCCCTAGGTGGGACTCGAACCCACAAACCTTGACTTAGGAGGACAGGGACTTATCCACCAGGACACTGGGCCTGTTGAAAACCAGTCCTTGTGTGCCCCCCTTACTTCTGCTTCAGTGACCACAATAGGCTTGGTATTTAATCAAGGTCAGCACACAAAGTAATCCGGATGATCAATTAATTTGACAGGCCACCGGGCCACTCTGCTTGCCATAAAATAGCTCCAATTCACAGGTGTTTTCAATAGGACTTGCATTTAGGCACACATGAAGTGGTCCTCAGTAACAGATAATATCTGGTGAAAATTATTATGGTTTCAGCATAGAACTGCATTAGCTCTTCTTCAAATAGGAACAGGACATGTATATAAGTAAAGCGGTATTAGCAGAGGATGGTTTCAATCCATCGACCTCTGGGTTATGGGCCCAGCACGCTTCCGCTGCGCCACTCTGCTGTAAACCACCCCAGATGGGACTCGAACCCACAATCCCTGGCTTAGGAGGCCAGTGCCTTATCCATTAGGCCACTGGGGCTGTGAAAATCTAGCCCTCATGTGCCCAGGCTCAGTCAATGAGGCATTTAAACAGGGCCTACACACAAAGTTTTCTGAACGAATGACTATTACACCCGCTTTTCAGAACATTGTGCAGCATTGTTATAGTTCCAGGACAAAGAGGCTCCATGTTTTCACAAGCGGGATGTGGAAGTTGCTCTTAATTTGGGATTAAGCATGTAAATAAGCAAAGAAGCCTTAGCAGAGGATGGTTTCGATCCATCGACCTCTGGGTTATGGGCCCAGCACGCTTCCGCTGCGCCACTCTGCTTGCTGTAGAAAAGCTCCCATTCACAGGGGTTTTCAAAACGACTTGCGTTTAGGCACACATGAAGTAACACATGAAGTGCCTCTGCCAGAAAAGTCATAAATGAGATCAGGTGAAAGCAACAAAGGGTTTTTAGCTTTGAGCAGAGGCAGCTTTTCTTCAGGTAGGAACAGAGCATTATATGAGTAAAAAAAAAGTCTTAGCAGAGGATGGTTTCGATCCATCGACCTCTGGGTTATGGGCCCAGCACGCTTCCGCTGCGCCACTCTGCTGAAAACCTCCCTAGGTGGGACTCGAACCCACAAACCCTGACTTAGGAGGACAGGGACTTATCCACTAGGACACTGGGCCTGTTGAAAACCAGTCCTTGTGTGCCCCCCTTACTTCTGCTTCAGTGACCACAATAGGCTTGGTATTTAATCAAGGTCAGCACACAAAGTAATCCGGATGATCAATTAATTTGACAGGCCACCGGGCCACTCTGCTTGCCATAAAATAGCTCCAATTCACAGGTGTTTTCAATAGGACTTGCATTTAGGCACACATGAAGTGGTCCTCAGTCACAGATGATATCTGGTGAAAATGATTATGGTTTCAGCATAGAACTGCATTAGCTCTTCTTCAAATAGGAACAGGACATGTATATAAGTAAAGCTGTCTTAGCAGAGGATGGTTTCGATCCATCGACCTCTGGGTTATGGGCCCAGCACGCTTCCGCTGCGCCACTCTGCTGTAAACCACCCCAGATGGGACTCAAACCCATAATCCCTGGCTTAGGTGGCCAGTGCCTTATCCATTAGGCCACTGGGGCTGTTGAAAACCAGTCCTTGTGTGCCCCCCTTACTTCTGCTTCAGTGACCACAATAGGCTTGGTATTTAATCAAGGTCAGCACACAAAGTAATCCAGATGATCAATTAATTTGACAGGCCACCGGGCCACTCTGCTTGCCATAAAATAGCTCCAATTCACAGGTGTTTTCAATAGGACTTGCATTTAGGCACACATGAAGTGGTCCTCAGTCACAGACGATATCTAGTGAAAATGATTATGGTTTCAGCATAGAACTGCATTAGCTCTTCTTCAAATAGGAACAGGACATGTGTATAAGTAAAGCGGTCTTAGCAGAGGATGGTTTCGATCCATCGACCTCTGGGTTATGGGCCAAGCACGCTTCCGCTGCACCACTCTGCTGTAAACCACCCCAGATGGGACTCGAACCCACAATCCCTGGCTTAGGAGGCCAGTGCCTTATCCATTAGGCCACTGGGGCTGTGAAAATCTAGCCCTCATGTGCCCCCATTAATTCTGCTTCAGTGACAACAAAAGACTTGGCATTTAAACATGGCCAGCACACAAAGTGATCCACTGAACGGCTACCTCGACAGGCCACTGGGGCATGACTCGTTTGCCCAACTAATTCTCCATCTCATTCAGGTGGCTCAGTCAATGAGGCATTTAAACAGGGCCTACACACAAAGTTTTCTGAACGAATGACTATTACACCCGCTTTCCAGAACATTGTGCAGCATTGTTATAGTTCCAGGCCAAAGAGGCTCCAGGTTTTCACAAGCGGGATGTGGAAGTTGCTCTTAATTTGGGATAAAACATGTAAATAAGCTAAGAAGCCTTAGCAGAGGATGGTTTCGATCCATCGACCTCTGGGTTATGGGCCCAGCACGCTTCCGCTGCGCCACTCTGCTTGCTGTAGAAAAGCTCCCATTCACAGGGGTTTTCAAAACGACTTGCGTTTAGGCACACATGAAGTAACACATGAAGTGCCTCTGCCAGAAAAGTCATAAATGAGATCAGGTGAAAGCAACAAAGGGTTTTTAGCTTTGAGCAGAGGCAGCTTTTCTTCAGGTAGGAACAGAGCATTATATGAGTAAAAAAAAAGTCTTAGCAGAGGATGGTTTCGATCCATCGACCTCTGGGTTATGGGCCCAGCACGCTTCCGCTGCGCCACTCTGCTGAAAACCTCCCTAGGTGGGACTCGAACCCACAAACCCTGACTTAGGAGGACAGGGACTTATCCACCAGGACACTGGGCCTGTTGAAAACCAGTCCTTGTGTGCCCCCCTTACTTCTGCTTCAGTGACCACAATAGGCTTGGTATTTAATCAAGGTCAGCACACAAAGTAATCCGGATGATCAATTAATTTGACAGGCCACCGGGCCACTCTGCTTGCCATAAAATAGCTCCAATTCACAGGTGTTTTCAATCGGACTTGCGTTTAGGCACACATGAAGTGGTCCTCAGTCACAGATGATATCTGGTGAAAATGATTATGGTTTCAGCAGAGAACTGCATTAGCTCTTCTTCAAATAGGAACAGGACATGTATATAAGTAAAGCGGTCTTAGCAGAGGATGGTTTCGATCCATCGACCTCTGGGTTATGGGCCCAGCACGCTTCCGCTGCGCCACTCTGCTGTAAACCACCCCAGATGGGACTCGAACCCACAATCCCTGGCTTAGGAGGCCAGTGCCTTATCCATTAGGCCACTGGGGCTGTGAAAAACCTAGCCCTCATGTGCCCCCATTAATTCTGCTTCAGTGACAACAAAAGACTTGGCATTTAAACATGGCCAGCACACAAAGTGATCCACTGAACGGCTACTTCGACAGGCCACTGGGGCATGACTCGTTTGCCCAACTAATTCTCCATCTCATTCAGGTGGCTCAGTCAATGAGGCATTTGAAACAGGGCCTACACACAAAGTTTTCTGAACGAATGACTATTACACCCGCTTTCCAGAACATTGTGCAGCATTGTTATAGTTCCAGGACAAAGAGGCTCCAGGCTTTCACAAGCGGGATGTGGAAGTTGCTCTTAATTTGGGATAAAGCATGTAAATAAGCTAAGAAGCCTTAGCAGAGGATGGTTTCGATCCATCGACCTCTGGGTTATGGGCCCAGCACGCTTCCGCTGCGCCACTCTGCTTGCTGTAGAAAAGCTCCATTCACAGGGGTTTTCAAAACGACTTGCGTTTAGGCACACATGAAGTAACACATGAAGTGCCTCTGCCAGAAAAGTCATAAATGAGATCAGGTGAAAGCAACAAAGGGTTTTTAGCTTTGAGCAGAGGCAGCTTTTCTTCAGGTAGGAACAGAGCATTATATGAGTAAAAAAAAAGTCTTAGCAGAGGATGGTTTCGATCCATCGACCTCTGGGTTATGGGCCCAGCACGCTTCCGCTGCGCCACTCTGCTGAAAACCTCCCTAGGTGGGACTCGAACCCACAAACCTTGACTTAGGAGGACAGGGACTTATCCACCAGGACACTGGGCCTGTTGAAAACCAGTCCTTGTGTGCCCCCCTTACTTCTGCTTCAGTGACCACAATAGGCTTGGTATTTAATCAAGGTCAGCACACAAAGTAATCCGGATGATCAATTAATTTGACAGGCCACCGGGCCACTCTGCTTGCCATAAAATAGCTCCAATTCACAGGTGTTTTCAATAGGACTTGCATTTAGGCACACATGAAGTGGTCCTCAGTAACAGATAATATCTGGTGAAAATTATTATGGTTTCAGCATAGAACTGCATTAGCTCTTCTTCAAATAGGAACAGGACATGTATATAAGTAAAGCGGTATTAGCAGAGGATGGTTTCAATCCATCGACCTCTGGGTTATGGGCCCAGCACGCTTCCGCTGCGCCACTCTGCTGTAAACCACACCAGATGGGACTCGAACCCACAATCCCTGGCTTAGGAGGCCAGTGCCTTATCCATTAGGCCACTGGGGCTGTGAAAATCTAGCCCTCATGTGCCCAGGCTCAGTCAATGAGGCATTTAAACAGGGCCTACACACAAAGTTTTCTGAACGAATGACTATTACACCCGCTTTTCAGAACATTGTGCAGCATTGTTATAGTTCCAGGACAAAGAGGCTCCATGTTTTCACAAGCGGGATGTGGAAGTTGCTCTTAATTTGGGATTAAGCATGTAAATAAGCAAAGAAGCCTTAGCAGAGGATGGTTTCGATCCATCGACCTCTGGGTTATGGGCCCAGCACGCTTCCGCTGCGCCACTCTGCTTGCTGTAGAAAAGCTCCCATTCACAGGGGTTTTCAAAACGACTTGCGTTTAGGCACACATGAAGTAACACATGAAGTGCCTCTGCCAGAAAAGTCATAAATGAGATCAGGTGAAAGCAACAAAGGGTTTTTAGCTTTGAGCAGAGGCAGCTTTTCTTCAGGTAGGAACAGAGCATTATATGAGTAAAAAAAAAGTCTTAGCAGAGGATGGTTTCGATCCATCGACCTCTGGGTTATGGGCCCAGCACGCTTCCGCTGCGCCACTCTGCTGAAAACCTCCCTAGGTGGGACTCGAACCCACAAACCCTGACTTAGGAGGACAGGGACTTATCCACTAGGACACTGGGCCTGTTGAAAACCAGTCCTTGTGTGCCCCCCTTACTTCTGCTTCAGTGACCACAATAGGCTTGGTATTTAATCAAGGTCAGCACACAAAGTAATCCGGATGATCAATTAATTTGACAGGCCACCGGGCCACTCTGCTTGCCATAAAATAGCTCCAATTCACAGGTGTTTTCAATAGGACTTGCATTTAGGCACACATGAAGTGGTCCTCAGTCACAGATGATATCTGGTGAAAATGATTATGGTTTCAGCATAGAACTGCATTAGCTCTTCTTCAAATAGGAACAGGACATGTATATAAGTAAAGCTGTCTTAGCAGAGGATGGTTTCGATCCATCGACCTCTGGGTTATGGGCCCAGCACGCTTCCGCTGCGCCACTCTGCTGTAAACCACCCCAGATGGGACTCAAACCCATAATCCCTGGCTTAGGTGGCCAGTGCCTTATCCATTAGGCCACTGGGGCTGTTGAAAACCAGTCCTTGTGTGCCCCCCTTACTTCTGCTTCAGTGACCACAATAGGCTTGGTATTTAATCAAGGTCAGCACACAAAGTAATCCAGATGATCAATTAATTTGACAGGCCACCGGGCCACTCTGCTTGCCATAAAATAGCTCCAATTCACAGGTGTTTTCAATAGGACTTGCATTTAGGCACACATGAAGTGGTCCTCAGTCACAGACGATATCTAGTGAAAATGATTATGGTTTCAGCATAGAACTGCATTAGCTCTTCTTCAAATAGGAACAGGACATGTGTATAAGTAAAGCGGTCTTAGCAGAGGATGGTTTCGATCCATCGACCTCTGGGTTATGGGCCAAGCACGCTTCCGCTGCACCACTCTGCTGTAAACCACCCCAGATGGGACTCGAACCCACAATCCCTGGCTTAGGAGGCCAGTGCCTTATCCATTAGGCCACTGGGGCTGTGAAAATCTAGCCCTCATGTGCCCCCATTAATTCTGCTTCAGTGACAACAAAAGACTTGGCATTTAAACATGGCCAGCACACAAAGTGATCCACTGAACGGCTACCTCGACAGGCCACTGGGGCATGACTCGTTTGCCCAACTAATTCTCCATCTCATTCAGGTGGCTCAGTCAATGAGGCATTTAAACAGGGCCTACACACAAAGTTTTCTGAACGAATGACTATTACACCCGCTTTCCAGAACATTGTGCAGCATTGTTATAGTTCCAGGCCAAAGAGGCTCCAGGTTTTCACAAGCGGGATGTGGAAGTTGCTCTTAATTTGGGATAAAACATGTAAATAAGCTAAGAAGCCTTAGCAGAGGATGGTTTCGATCCATCGACCTCTGGGTTATGGGCCCAGCACGCTTCCGCTGCGCCACTCTGCTTGCTGTAGAAAAGCTCCCATTCACAGGGGTTTTCAAAACGACTTGCGTTTAGGCACACATGAAGTAACACATGAAGTGCCTCTGCCAGAAAAGTCATAAATGAGATCAGGTGAAAGCAACAAAGGGTTTTTAGCTTTGAGCAGAGGCAGCTTTTCTTCAGGTAGGAACAGAGCATTATATGAGTAAAAAAAAAGTCTTAGCAGAGGATGGTTTCGATCCATCGACCTCTGGGTTATGGGCCCAGCACGCTTCCGCTGCGCCACTCTGCTGAAAACCTCCCTAGGTGGGACTCGAACCCACAAACCCTGACTTAGGAGGACAGGGACTTATCCACCAGGACACTGGGCCTGTTGAAAACCAGTCCTTGTGTGCCCCCCTTACTTCTGCTTCAGTGACCACAATAGGCTTGGTATTTAATCAAGGTCAGCACACAAAGTAATCCGGATGATCAATTAATTTGACAGGCCACCGGGCCACTCTGCTTGCCATAAAATAGCTCCAATTCACAGGTGTTTTCAATCGGACTTGCGTTTAGGCACACATGAAGTGGTCCTCAGTCACAGATGATATCTGGTGAAAATGATTATGGTTTCAGCAGAGAACTGCATTAGCTCTTCTTCAAATAGGAACAGGACATGTATATAAGTAAAGCGGTCTTAGCAGAGGATGGTTTCGATCCATCGACCTCTGGGTTATGGGCCCAGCACGCTTCCGCTGCGCCACTCTGCTGTAAACCACCCCAGATGGGACTCGAACCCACAATCCCTGGCTTAGGAGGCCAGTGCCTTATCCATTAGGCCACTGGGGCTGTGAAAAACCTAGCCCTCATGTGCCCCCATTAATTCTGCTTCAGTGACAACAAAAGACTTGGCATTTAAACATGGCCAGCACACAAAGTGATCCACTGAACGGCTACTTCGACAGGCCACTGGGGCATGACTCGTTTGCCCAACTAATTCTCCATCTCATTCAGGTGGCTCAGTCAATGAGGCATTTGAAACAGGGCCTACACACAAAGTTTTCTGAACGAATGACTATTACACCCGCTTTCCAGAACATTGTGCAGCATTGTTATAGTTCCAGGACAAAGAGGCTCCAGGCTTTCACAAGCGGGATGTGGAAGTTGCTCTTAATTTGGGATAAAGCATGTAAATAAGCTAAGAAGCCTTAGCAGAGGATGGTTTCGATCCATCGACCTCTGGGTTATGGGCCCAGCACGCTTCCGCTGCGCCACTCTGCTTGCTGTAGAAAAGCTCCATTCACAGGGGTTTTCAAAACGACTTGCGTTTAGGCACACATGAAGTAACACATGAAGTGCCTCTGCCAGAAAAGTCATAAATGAGATCAGGTGAAAGCAACAAAGGGTTTTTAGCTTTGAGCAGAGGCAGCTTTTCTTCAGGTAGGAACAGAGCATTATATGAGTAAAAAAAAAGTCTTAGCAGAGGATGGTTTCGATCCATCGACCTCTGGGTTATGGGCCCAGCACGCTTCCGCTGCGCCACTCTGCTGAAAACCTCCCTAGGTGGGACTCGAACCCACAAACCTTGACTTAGGAGGACAGGGACTTATCCACCAGGACACTGGGCCTGTTGAAAACCAGTCCTTGTGTGCCCCCCTTACTTCTGCTTCAGTGACCACAATAGGCTTGGTATTTAATCAAGGTCAGCACACAAAGTAATCCGGATGATCAATTAATTTGACAGGCCACCGGGCCACTCTGCTTGCCATAAAATAGCTCCAATTCACAGGTGTTTTCAATAGGACTTGCATTTAGGCACACATGAAGTGGTCCTCAGTAACAGATAATATCTGGTGAAAATTATTATGGTTTCAGCATAGAACTGCATTAGCTCTTCTTCAAATAGGAACAGGACATGTATATAAGTAAAGCGGTATTAGCAGAGGATGGTTTCAATCCATCGACCTCTGGGTTATGGGCCCAGCACGCTTCCGCTGCGCCACTCTGCTGTAAACCACCCCAGATGGGACTCGAACCCACAATCCCTGGCTTAGGAGGCCAGTGCCTTATCCATTAGGCCACTGGGGCTGTGAATATCTAGCCCTCATGTGCCCAGGCTCAGTCAATGAGGCATTTAAACAGGGCCTACACACAAAGTTTTCTGAACGAATGACTATTACACCCGCTTTTCAGAACATTGTGCAGCATTGTTATAGTTCCAGGACAAAGAGGCTCCATGTTTTCACAAGCGGGATGTGGAAGTTGCTCTTAATTTGGGATTAAGCATGTAAATAAGCAAAGAAGCCTTAGCAGAGGATGGTTTCGATCCATCGACCTCTGGGTTATGGGCCCAGCACGCTTCCGCTGCGCCACTCTGCTTGCTGTAGAAAAGCTCCCATTCACAGGGGTTTTCAAAACGACTTGCGTTTAGGCACACATGAAGTAACACATGAAGTGCCTCTGCCAGAAAAGTCATAAATGAGATCAGGTGAAAGCAACAAAGGGTTTTTAGCTTTGAGCAGAGGCAGCTTTTCTTCAGGTAGGAACAGAGCATTATATGAGTAAAAAAAAAGTCTTAGCAGAGGAT
The DNA here is from genome assembly GCF_949357685.1 of Gobio gobio. Lineage (NCBI taxonomy): Eukaryota > Metazoa > Chordata > Actinopteri > Cypriniformes > Gobionidae > Gobio > Gobio gobio. Next base: position 6,146,058 of record NC_137103.1, read on the forward strand.
GGTTTCGATCCATCGACCTCTGGGTTATGGGCCCAGCACGCTTCCGCTGCGCCACTCTGCTGAAAACCTCCCTAGGTGGGACTCGAACCCACAAACCCTGACTTAGGAGGACAGGGACTTATCCAATAGGACACTGGGCCTGTTGAAAACCAGTCCTTGTGTGCCCCCCTTACTTCTGCTTCAGTGACCACAATAGGCTTGGTATTTAATCAAGGTCAGCACACAAAGTAATCCGGATGATCAATTAATTTGACAGGCCACCGGGCCACTCTGCTTGCCATAAAATAGCTCCAATTCACAGGTGTTTTCAATAGGACTTGCATTTAGGCACACATGAAGTGGTCCTCAGTCACAGATGATATCTGGTGAAAATGATTATGGTTTCAGCATAGAACTGCATTAGCTCTTCTTCAAATAGGAACAGGACATGTATATAAGTAAAGCTGTCTTAGCAGAGGATGGTTTCGATCCATCGACCTCTGGGTTATGGGCCCAGCACGCTTCCGCTGCGCCACTCTGCTGTAAACCACCCCAGATGGGACTCAAACCCATAATCCCTGGCTTAGGTGGCCAGTGCCTTATCCATTAGGCCACTGGGGCTGTTGAAAACCAGTCCTTGTGTGCCCCCCTTACTTCTGCTTCAGTGACCACAATAGGCTTGGTATTTAATCAAGGTCAGCACACAAAGTAATCCAGATGATCAATTAATTTGACAGGCCACCGGGCCACTCTGCTTGCCATAAAATAGCTCCAATTCACAGGTGTTTTCAATAGGACTTGCATTTAGGCACACATGAAGTGGTCCTCAGTCACAGACGATATCTAGTGAAAATGATTATGGTTTCAGCATAGAACTGCATTAGCTCTTCTTCAAATAGGAACAGGACATGTGTATAAGTAAAGCGGTCTTAGCAGAGGATGGTTTCGATCCATCGACCTCTGGGTTATGGGCCAAGCACGCTTCCGCTGCACCACTCTGCTGTAAACCACCCCAGATGGGACTCGAACCCACAATCCCTGGCTTAGGAGGCCAGTGCCTTATCCATTAGGCCACTGGGGCTGTGAAAATCTAGCCCTCATGTGCCCCCATTAATTCTGCTTCAGTGACAACAAAAGACTTGGCATTTAAACATGGCCAGCACACAAAGTGATCCACTGAACGGCTACCTCGACAGGCCACTGGGGCATGACTCGTTTGCCCAACTAATTCTCCATCTCATTCAGGTGGCTCAGTCAATGAGGCATTTAAACAGGGCCTACACACAAAGTTTTCTGAACGAATGACTATTACACCCGCTTTCCAGAACATTGTGCAGCATTGTTATAGTTCCAGGCCAAAGAGGCTCCAGGTTTTCACAAGCGGGATGTGGAAGTTGCTCTTAATTTGGGATAAAACATGTAAATAAGCTAAGAAGCCTTAGCAGAGGATGGTTTCGATCCATCGACCTCTGGGTTATGGGCCCAGCACGCTTCCGCTGCGCCACTCTGCTTGCTGTAGAAAAGCTCCCATTCACAGGGGTTTTCAAAACGACTTGCGTTTAGGCACACATGAAGTAACACATGAAGTGCCTCTGCCAGAAAAGTCATAAATGAGATCAGGTGAAAGCAACAAAGGGTTTTTAGCTTTGAGCAGAGGCAGCTTTTCTTCAGGTAGGAACAGAGCATTATATGAGTAAAAAAAAAGTCTTAGCAGAGGATGGTTTCGATCCATCGACCTCTGGGTTATGGGCCCAGCACGCTTCCGCTGCGCCACTCTGCTGAAAACCTCCCTAGGTGGGACTCGAACCCACAAACCCTGACTTAGGAGGACAGGGACTTATCCACCAGGACACTGGGCCTGTTGAAAACCAGTCCTTGTGTGCCCCCCTTACTTCTGCTTCAGTGACCACAATAGGCTTGGTATTTAATCAAGGTCAGCACACAAAGTAATCCGGATGATCAATTAATTTGACAGGCCACCGGGCCACTCTGCTTGCCATAAAATAGCTCCAATTCACAGGTGTTTTCAATCGGACTTGCGTTTAGGCACACATGAAGTGGTCCTCAGTCACAGATGATATCTGGTGAAAATGATTATGGTTTCAGCAGAGAACTGCATTAGCTCTTCTTCAAATAGGAACAGGACATGTATATAAGTAAAGCGGTCTTAGCAGAGGATGGTTTCGATCCATCGACCTCTGGGTTATGGGCCCAGCACGCTTCCGCTGCGCCACTCTGCTGTAAACCACCCCAGATGGGACTCGAACCCACAATCCCTGGCTTAGGAGGCCAGTGCCTTATCCATTAGGCCACTGGGGCTGTGAAAAACCTAGCCCTCATGTGCCCCCATTAATTCTGCTTCAGTGACAACAAAAGACTTGGCATTTAAACATGGCCAGCACACAAAGTGATCCACTGAACGGCTACTTCGACAGGCCACTGGGGCATGACTCGTTTGCCCAACTAATTCTCCATCTCATTCAGGTGGCTCAGTCAATGAGGCATTTGAAACAGGGCCTACACACAAAGTTTTCTGAACGAATGACTATTACACCCGCTTTCCAGAACATTGTGCAGCATTGTTATAGTTCCAGGACAAAGAGGCTCCAGGCTTTCACAAGCGGGATGTGGAAGTTGCTCTTAATTTGGGATAAAGCATGTAAATAAGCTAAGAAGCCTTAGCAGAGGATGGTTTCGATCCATCGACCTCTGGGTTATGGGCCCAGCACGCTTCCGCTGCGCCACTCTGCTTGCTGTAGAAAAGCTCCCATTCACAGGGGTTTTCAAAACGACTTGCGTTTAGGCACACATGAAGTAACACATGAAGTGCCTATGCCAGAAAAGTCATAAATGAGATCAGGTGAAAGCAACAAAGGGTTTTTAGCTTTGAGCAGAGGCAGCTTTTCTTCAGGTAGGAACAGAGCATTATATGAGTAAAAAAAAAGTCTTAGCAGAGGATGGTTTCGATCCATCGACCTCTGGGTTATGGGCCCAGCACGCTTCCGCTGCGCCACTCTGCTGAAAACCTCCCTAGGTGGGACTCGAACCCACAAACCTTGACTTAGGAGGACAGGGACTTATCCACCAGGACACTGGGCCTGTTGAAAACCAGTCCTTGTGTGCCCCCCTTACTTCTGCTTCAGTGACCACAATAGGCTTGGTATTTAATCAAGGTCAGCACACAAAGTAATCCGGATGATCAATTAATTTGACAGGCCACCGGGCCACTCTGCTTGCCATAAAATAGCTCCAATTCACAGGTGTTTTCAATAGGACTTGCATTTAGGCACACATGAAGTGGTCCTCAGTAACAGATGATATCTGGTGAAAATGATTATGGTTTCAGCATAGAACTGCATTAGCTCTTCTTCAAATAGGAACAGGACATGTATATAAGTAAAGTGGTCTTAGCAGAGGATGGTTTCGATCCATCGACCTCTGGGTTATGGGCCCAGCACGCTTCCGCTGCGCCACTCTGCTGTAAACCACCCCAGATGGGACTCGAACCCACAATCCCTGGCTTAGGAGGCCAGTGCCTTATCCATTAGGCCACTGGGGCTGTGAAAATCTAGCCCTCATGTGCCCCCATTAATTCTGCTTCAGTGACAACAAAAGACTTGGCATTTAAACATGGCCAGCACACAAATTGATCCACTGAACGGCTACTTCGACAGGCCACTGGGGCATGACTCGTTTGCCCAACCTAATTCTCCATCTCATTCAGGTGGCTCAGTCAATGAGGCATTTAAACAGGGCCTACACACAAAGTTTTCTGAACGAATGACTATTACACCCGCTTTCCAGAACATTGTGCAGCATTGTTATAGTTCCAGGACAAAGAGGCTCCAGGTTTTCACAAGCGGGATGTGGAAGTTGCTCTTAATTTGGGATTAAGCATGTAAATAAGCAAAGAAGCCTTAGCAGAGGATGGTTTCGATCCATCGACCTCTGGGTTATGGGCCCAGCACGCTTCCGCTGCGCCACTCTGCTTGCTGTAGAAAAGCTCCCATTCACAGGGGTTTTCAAACGACTTGCGTTTAGGCACACATGAAGTAACACATGAAGTGCCTCTGCCAGAAAAGTCATAAATGAGATCAGGTGAAAGCAACAAAGGGTTTTTAGCTTTGAGCAGAGGCAGCTTTTCTTCAGGTAGGAACAGAGCATTATATGAGTAAAAAAAAAGTCTTAGCAGAGGATGGTTTCGATCCATCGACCTCTGGGTTATGGGCCCAGCACGCTTCCGCTGCGCCACTCTGCTGAAAACCTCCCTAGGTGGGACTCGAACCCACAAACCCTGACTTAGGAGGACAGGGACTTATCCACTAGGACACTGGGCCTGTTGAAAACCAGTCCTTGTGTGCCCCCCTTACTTCTGCTTCAGTGACCACAATAGGCTTGGTATTTAATCAAGGTCAGCACACAAAGTAATCCGGATGATCAATTAATTTGACAGGCCACCGGGCCACTCTGCTTGCCATAAAATAGCTCCAATTCACAGGTGTTTTCAATAGGACTTGCATTTAGGCACACATGAAGTGGTCCTCAGTCACAGATGATATCTGGTGAAAATGATTATGGTTTCAGCATAGAACTGCATTAGCTCTTCTTCAAATAGGAACAGGACATGTATATAAGTAAAGCTGTCTTAGCAGAGGATGGTTTCGATCCATCAACCTCTGGGTTATGGGCCAAGCACGCTTCCGCTGCACCACTCTGCTGTAAACCACCCCAGATGGGACTCGAACCCACAATCCCTGGCTTAGGAGGCCAGTGCCTTATCCATTAGGCCACTGGGGCTGTGAAAATCTAGCCCTCATGTGCCCCCATTAATTCTGCTTCAGTGACAACAAAAGACTTGGCATTTAAACATGGCCAGCACACAAAGTGATCCACTGAACGGCTACCTCGACAGGCCACTGGGGCATGACTCGTTTGCCCAACTAATTCTCCATCTCATTCGTAAACCACCCCAGATGGGACTCAAACCCATAATCCCTGGCTTAGGTGGCCAGTGCCTTATCCATTAGGCCACTGGGGCTGTTGAAAACCAGTCCTTGTGTGCCCCCCTTACTTCTGCTTCAGTGACCACAATAGGCTTGGTATTTAATCAAGGTCAGCACACAAAGTAATCCAGATGATCAATTAATTTGACAGGCCACCGGGCCACTCTGCTTGCCATAAAATAGCTCCAATTCACAGGTGTTTTCAATAGGACTTGCATTTAGGCACACATGAAGTGGTCCTCAGTCACAGACGATATCTAGTGAAAATGATTATGGTTTCAGCATAGAAGTGCATTAGCTCTTCTTCAAATAGGAACAGGACATGTGTATAAGTAAAGCGGTCTTAGCAGAGGATGGTTTCGATCCATCAACCTCTGGGTTATGGGCCAAGCACGCTTCCGCTGCACCACTCTGCTGTAAACCACCCCAGATGGGACTCGAACCCACAATCCCTGGCTTAGGAGGCCAGTGCCTTATCCATTAGGCCACTGGGGCTGTGAAAATCTAGCCCTCATGTGCCCCCATTAATTCTGCTTCAGTGACAACAAAAGACTTGGCATTTAAACATGGCCAGCACACAAAGTGATCCACTGAACGGCTACCTCGACAGGCCACTGGGGCATGACTCGTTTGCCCAACTAATTCTCCATCTCATTCAGGTGGCTCAGTCAATGAGGCATTTAAACAGGGCCTACACACAAAGTTTTCTGAACGAATGACTATTACACCCGCTTTCCAGAACATTGTGCAGCATTGTTATAGTTCCAGGCCAAAGAGGCTCCAGGTTTTCACAAGCGGGATGTGGAAGTTGCTCTTAATTTGGGATAAAACATGTAAATAAGCTAAGAAGCCTTAGCAGAGGATGGTTTTGATCCATCGACCTCTGGGTTATGGGCCCAGCACGCTTCCGCTGCGCCACTCTGCTTGCTGTAGAAAAGCTCCCATTCACAGGGGTTTTCAAAACGACTTGCGTTTAGGCACACATGAAGTAACACATGAAGTGCCTCTGCCAGAAAAGTCATAAATGAGATCAGGTGAAAGCAACAAAGGGTTTTTAGCTTTGAGCAGAGGCAGCTTTTCTTCAGGTAGGAACAGAGCATTATATGAGTAAAAAAAAAGTCTTAGCAGAGGATGGTTTCGATCCATCGACCTCTGGGTTATGGGCCCAGCACGCTTCCGCTGCGCCACTCTGCTGAAAACCTCCCTAGGTGGGACTCGAACCCACAAACCCTGACTTAGGAGGACAGGGACTTATCCACCAGGACACTGGGCCTGTTGAAAACCAGTCCTTGTGTGCCCCCCTTACTTCTGCTTCAGTGACCACAATAGGCTTGGTATTTAATCAAGGTCAGCACACAAAGTAATCCGGATGATCAATTAATTTGACAGGCCACCGGGCCACTCTGCTTGCCATAAAATAGCTCCAATTCACAGGTGTTTTCAATCGGACTTGCGTTTAGGCACACATGAAGTGGTCCTCAGTCACAGATGATATCTGGTGAAAATGATTATGGTTTCAGCAGAGAACTGCATTAGCTCTTCTTCAAATAGGAACAGGACATGTATATAAGTAAAGCGGTCTTAGC